>NC_142527.1:7567700-7757700 GCF_964205215.1 Stylophora pistillata | reverse complement strand
TTATTAGACGTTTTGTTGCGTAGTATCTCTGAGTATTTCTACTCGTCAGTTGTATTTTGACTCCTCCTAAGGGCTCGTCAAAATACGACACGATTCCTAAAAATAATCAGTGATACTACACAACAAAATGTCCGATGCGATATAAATGTATTTTTACGAGTTGTGCAGTATTTAGACGAAAACTGATTTAAATTCTCCGCTATTTTTTTTTATAACTTCAATCCAATTCGTCGCTTGCGTGATGCGAGAAAACCTGTCTAACTGATTCTCCAGAGTACACATACCGCGTGATATTAGTACTCTTCTTAGGCGTTATTGGTATTCAACGGAACGAAGTTGGAGAATAAACTCCATTATTTCTTGTGCCCTCGCTCTTATTGTAGCTCAAACATTGACCGAAGTCGTAAAAAACCTCTACCTGATGTTAATGTGAAGACATTGGTATTATATAGCTTACAAAGGAAATAAAGGAACCTTTCGATCGGTCAATCATCAGGCTTTTTGCCATTCATTTCCTATCGACCCAACGCCAGCTCAAAAAATTTCGAAGTGAATGCAGATGAAAATCATGCGTAGAGGTTTAGCCTCTTTCTCTGTCTGTCTCTCAACTGGGGGAATAATACAATTGATCCAATAACAAATTATCCGAAGCAAGAGGAGTTTCTAATGAGATCTTGGGAGTAAAAGGGGTAACTACTTTTATGAAAATTATCAGCGCAAAAGGAAAAGAGCAACAGGATGAAGTGTTTTTTTTTCTTTACATGTTATTTAATACATGAAGGTACTTGTTAAGATATTTCTCTGTTTCCGTCTTCTGTCTTTATGTTCGGAGATAATCGGGGACGAAACATAAGCTCTGAAGCCCCTTAGACCATATACTTATTTCACATATGTTTTCTTAAACTGAAAGAGGCTAATGTTATGAATCAATCATCAGAAATAGAACTATGGTTAGAACTCGTGCTGCCTACTTACATCTTAAATGCTTTATCTTCGATTAATTTCCTTTTTTTTTTCTTTTTTTTTTTTCTTTTTTTTTTCTATTATCTTTATACGGTGGCCCACAAGTGCACACCGAATTCTAAATCTCCACACCGAATTCTAAATCTCCACACCGAATTTTAAATCTCCACCCCGAATTCTAAATCTCCACCCCGAATTCTAAATCTCCACACCGAATTCTAAATCTCCACGCCGAATTCTAAATCTCCACACCGAATTCTAAATCTCCACACCGAATTCAAATTGCTCACACCGAATTCCAAGGATCTGGGAGACTGGACCGAGTATTGTTTCATCGAATTGAATTATGGGGAAAAGAAAATGGTGACTAGAACAGTAGCGTTAAAATGTGATGACTGTGGCGCAACGATATCTATTAACCGGTTTTGTTCCAACTGCGGTATCGAGCTTGATCTAGAAAGGTTACTGATAAAGCATTACATTAACGAGGGGTACGAGTATGAAGTTATTTAGTTTGTTTTGTTTTTTTTTCTTTTGCAAAATTACCATGGAATCCACATGAACAAATAACGTTGAGCAATAAACTGCAAATACATCAATTTCACTTAAAACTAAGCAAGATATTGCCCCGAAAACAGAGTAATCAATGAAGAACAGCACTAAACCGATGCAGGAAACTCTCTCCTTACAAAAACATTGCAGCATCTGCTCAAAATATTGCATCTTAGCCTATGCGAAAAACACAACTTATGCCCCAACGGAAAGGATCGTAGATACGTACACACAATTGGCCAAAAGTAAGAGCCACTAGAAACAAAGAATTTTCAATCCTTCTAGCGAGTACGAAATGGTTGCGAAACACCTCATCTGTGACTGATACGAAGTCTCTACCAGCCTATTTAGTTAATCGGCAACTGACGAGATCCACAAGATTAGGATCGAAACCGCGGTCTTGCCTGACCACCTACAGAAAATGTCGAAAGACATTCTAACGGCAGATGGGCTACTAAATGCCCGGGGCCAAAGCAATGCCAATTCGATGAAACAATACACGGTCCAGTCTCCCAGATCTTTGGAATTCGGTGTGAGCAATTTGAATTCGGCGTTGAGATTTAGAATTCGGTGTGGAGATTTAGAATTCGGTGTGAGCAATTTGAATTCGGCGTGGAGATTTAGAATTCGGTGTGGAGATTTAGAATTCGGTGTGGAGATTTAGACCTCCGTGTGGAAATTTAGAATTCGGTGTGAGAAATTTGAATTTGGTGTGGGCATTTGGAATTCGGTGTAGAGTTTTTTTAATTCGGTGTGCACTTGTGGGCCACCGTATCTTTAAGCATAATTTTTCTTACAGAATTATATTTACTTTTTTGCGTGATGTCTTAGAGAACTTTTGTTATGCCTTCAGCCACCGCAGAGTAATCGCGTTGTTACCTTATTTAGCGACCGGGATTGTTTAGGCTTGAATCAGTCCTTGCACAATTCTCCAAACAATCGTCCAGTCACAAGCATTGGACGACGAATATCACAAAGATACTCGCATTGATGCTTCTTGAAATTCATTTTCTGTCGTCGGGAACGGTTTAGCGAAGGGGGGATGAAGTGGAATATAAAATTTATTCATAGCCAGGCGAGGTGCTGATCGAATTTTTCGTGTTTCAGTGCAATAATTCAAAAGATTTAGATTAACTCTATCAAGAAAAAGTAATGTGTGAAAATTTGTCTTTATAATGCCACCAATCCAATGGTTTCATTTGCCCTGAGTATTTATTTTTTTGACCTTTCTGCTTTCGCTTCTGATCCATGCATCTTGAGGATGTTTTTTTATCTATTTTTTTGTCGTTCTAAATAATAACAGAAAATTAAACAATCTGAATTGATGATGTGATGCATTACTCTCCGCTAAGTTTGAAGATCTATTTACGTTTAAGTATTGCTTTCAACCCTCAAACGGAAAGTCTTCATTTTTATTATGTTGTGTTTCGGATTTGTCGAACTTCTAAGTTGTAACCGCTCCGACACGTGGTTGATCGGCCAATGCTAATGACAGTTGTTTTGGTTTTGTTTGCCGTGACCTTAAATTGCTCCTCCTATATTTAAATTCTTGTTTTGGCTTTTATAATCTATGACCGTTTAGTCGTTAAGATTAAAAGCCAGTAATTGAAACAAATTTTAGCCGTTGTTCAACAAAACCGACGACTAAGCCATCTTCCCTTTAACCACACCTTTTGCATGTACCCTTTTTGTGTGTGTGTACAGTGTCAAGAGGGCTGGAAGCTAATATTCGAAGGACATTTATTGAATGAAATCAACCCTCTTGAGGCCCACTGCTTGAGTAAAACCGCAGTTTGGGTCAGACCTCGTCTAAATAACCACGCCTATGACCATAATTCCACGTTCGTGACATTTTAGTGATATTGATCGGATTAATGTTTTTATAAAGGATGTTCAATTCAGTCGGCCCGCAAGTCTGTTCATGTTTCTAACATAGTAAATTTAAAATAGAAACTAGGCCATTAGGAGAAGCTGACGCAAATAGGCGCAAAATAGCAAATAGGCGCAAAAGTCTATAGCAAAGACGCAAAGTCTATAGCAGTGACGATTGGTTAGCTAATGATATAGAAAAAAGAGGTAAATAGAATTGAAAGGTCGGTTTAGATGCTCGGAACCATCCGTTAGGCTTAGTAAACGGTTTCAGCCTGTCACCATCTACATCACGACATTGCTATCAAAGCTAGATTGTATTGAAATCCGAAAAAAAAAATTGATTTATTTAATGACGAGGCCATTGTGATATTTCGCCATTGGTTAAGTAAACTGGAAATAAGATAACATTTATAAATATTGCGTATCGCTATTATCTCAAAAGAGAAAAAATGAAATTTCTCTTTTCCGTTTGCGCCGTCTCGGAAGCTTAACTCTACACGTTGAAAAAAATAAACTAATCATTAACAAGAGAAATTTAAATTGTCTCTAAGAAGATCAATGAAAGATTTCAAGATTTTAGACATGGACATCCTTTCATTCTAACCTTGAGTTGCTAAGAAAAACTCTCCTTCTTTCTTTACTGTTTAAAGACGGTATGAAGCCGTGCTCCTGTTACACCTTCAATAACAACACAATAAAAAGAACTTGGCCGCAAGCAAGGGACTCTTGTTGAAAAAACAATAAAACCCTTGTGGTGATGGAAACAGATCAGGAGGGGGAATTCATTAAAAATGAGATTCAAAATCACACAGGCAGTCACAAAGGCGAATGGTTCATTGGATTGGAGAAAAATTTCAGCACTGGGAACTGGTCCTAGATCAATGGTGAACCGATGACTATTGTTAACAAATGGCAGAACGATAACCCCGAAAATACGGACAACTTTGCACTCCATACATAAAGAATATCCGGAAAATGAGACTAAAGGATCGTTTAGCAGCTCTCACTCCAATTTACTATGGAGATGGATTTGCGAAGAACATAGAGATATGAAACAGTGCGCTTTTCCTGTTACCAAACTAGTGCTCAGTTTTGCAAAACTGTCTCTATAAAGTTTCGACTAAACATGTGTTGATAATATTATCAAAGAATTAAGGAACCTCAGAGTTGGCGAAGCCCAACAGGGTGATGGCATATACAGCTAATAGTTAGAGTTTTGGCCATTTAAAAGCTAACGGTGAACTTCCTTCATTTGAAATCAGAGAAAAAATGAGTAACTGTTTTTACGACTTAAGGATGTCATTTTGTCAATTTTTACTCAAAATGGCCATATGTTTTGGCCATTTTACGGTTAATCGCTCTGGGAACCTTAATTATCGGTAAAAATTATAAATCATTAAGTCCATGAGGTGTCCTCGCCGATAAACAGGTAAAGTTAAACATATAGCTGCATTTTGCTAGAGTATTTCTTGATATTCAACTTGCTGGCATTGGAGCCAATATGTCCTCCAGCGATCTATATCAGGTTTGTCATGAAAGTCAGTATCAAAGTGACAAGTTATCTCTCTCCAGCAGATGACTGTAAAGGAGCATGTCTCTTTCATTCTGTTCCAACAAGCACAAGCCTACCAGAAATAAATCTCTCCACCACGCAAATGAAAAGGTAAAAAAAAAAATGGTGCGTTAACGGCTTTTTAAAGTTAGGCAAGCAGTTTATATTCTCTTAAGCTAGCTCAGTTACTGATCTGGATCAAAATAGTGGTTAGAGCATCCGACTAGATCACGGAGGGTCGTGGGTTCAAATCCCATCTGGAAACTCGATTTTTAAAAATGGTTTATTTTCATCTTTACATGCTCACTTTGGAGGCTGGTTGGCTGCATGAGATGCTTTAATGTATGTGATGCTTTAATGTGACAGCGTGATGCTGTTAGTGAGCTTCTATGCGCTAGCTGATGTTTGGCTGTGTAGCCGCGTGATGCGGTTCCAGTCAATACCCACTAATTGACCCTTGCTCACCATAGAGTCTCCTGTAGCTCAGTGGTTAGAGCATCCGACTAGATCACGGAGGGTCGTGGGTTCAAATCCCATCTGGAAACTCGATTATTATTATTATTATTATTATTATTATTATTATTATTACCCAACTATTATTATTTTCTGATAATCGTAATTTTAGCTGGATTGTTGTTCACAGTCTTGATCGTTCTTAGCTTGGTTTTGGCACAACGGGGGAAGAAACAAAAATGAAAAGGTAATCAACTCTCTTTTTTTTTTTCTAAATTTATCTGGTTGACAGGGGATTTCAAACGTTAGTATACATCATCATCTTTCTTTCTTTTTTAACAATAAAGGTCTCTTTAGTTGTTATTTTGATAAGTATTAATTATTTTAGAGAGTGAGCAACGTTAAGGGCAAGTAATATGGAAACAAGGAAGATGGGGGTAACCAGCGAGATAAAGTACCTGTAGTGTAGCTAGTGAGGGCGCTGGATTTGGGATCTATTGGTCCTGGGTTCAAGCCCTCCAGCCTGCTACTCACTGGTTTTGTTCTCGGTTGCCCCAAGTTTAACTTCTTGGCTCGCTCTTTGTATATGGCCAACTTGTCTGCGTTCTCGTATTGGCCCAGAAAACCCTTCTTGGGAAAGTGGTCAATAAAATACAGATGGCTATATACAAACTGAAAAAAACAGTAACGAGGACTTTGAATAACACAATGAAATCAAAACTCATGAAAATCTTGTGAATTTATCCATGGTAAATTCACAGATTTTTCACAGGATTTTCAGGGTTAAATCAATGGCTTTTTCGTGGTCTCAGTGCCATAAAAAAGACATGAAAAATCCCATGAAAAACATGTGAGAATTTGCATATCAAGACCCATGAAATATTGTGTAAACTGACCTAGAGGCCATGAGATACCCATAAAAATGGCATTTCATGGCCTTTTCAAAGGTACTGAAAAACCCATGAATTTCATGTCCAAAAAATTCATGGTGTTAAAATTCACTTGGTTTTAATGGGTTGTAGGAAATCACAACCCATGAATATCCTGCGAATATGTAAAAAAATCATTGACCACAAAAATTTTCCCTGAATTCTCATGGCCTCTCCATGGCATTTTCATGGCACATGAAAGTTAATAGCCAGTTAGTTTTCATGGGGTTCTTGGGAATATGCAAGCACCATGAAAATTTCTTGGAGACCTCATGAATTTGGAATGAAAAAGTCTCCTCTTCACTTGTGCCAAAGACTATACTACAGTGTAGCTGTATGCTTGCAATACAATAAAACTCTCGTGTGCTAAAATTCAAACGTAAGCTGTCAAGCAAGATTTAGCTTTGATGTTATACTGTTTGTTTTTGCTGATTCCGCAAATTGCAATTCAAAGATTTCTACTCAATTTTGACTTAACACTCTTGGGATTGAAAGGCTTAATTACAGTTGAATAATTGATTTTTCAATTACAATCTTCTTGTAACTAACAGTAAATTGTAATGAGGTTATCCTTAACTGTAGACTAAACAGCTGTTTGCCTTTTTTTGCTGGGCTTACACCTTGTCAAACGTGACTAAAATTGTTACATCGTGACCTTGTTTTGTTATACTTGTATTACATTATATTAAGTTACGTCATGGTTGTGTTACGTGTACATGGATGCGCCTGCGCAGAAAAGAACAGGAATAAAAAGATCTTGGAATGTTCATGTTCATTGCGGGTTTGTTTATAATTTCGTCCTTGAATTTCCTAAGATACAACATTTTGGCGACGAGGATGGGATACTTTTGTATTATATGACTATTTCGTGCTATTTCCTACACCGGATGATCTTATTCCACTTAGTTTCGTTCGTTTATACTTCCACGCACGTGCTCGCTGGTGCGTTTGCAATTCCCGCCATGGCCTCACCGTTGTTTGGTTCTGTTGGTGAATTTGATCCTTCCTCTGAGTCTTTTACGGCTTACCTTGAAAGACTTGACCAGTTTTTTTTAGCAAACGATATTGGACAATGTGCTGCTGATGCCACTGTGGCTGTTGTTCGGGAAGCTAGTCAGAAAAAGGTCGCCGTGATGATCTCCGTAATTGGTAGGAAGACATATAGCACTCTTCGCGATTTATGCAGCCCCGAGAACCCAAAAGAAAAGACATTTGAGGTATTATGTGAACTACTGCAACAACATTTCAAGCCCAAGCGGTTGGAAGTTGCCGAATCCTACAGATTTCATCGATGTTGTCAAGAAGAAAATGAGACCGTGTCCGTTTACAGTGCTCGTTTAAGACATTTGGCCGCCACTTGTAATTTTGGCGAATTTCTGAACCGCTCGCTCCGCGATCAGTTTGTGTGTGGGATTCGAAACCCTGCGACTCGAAAAAAACTATTGAGTGAAGATCGAACATTTCAAGAGGCTCTCCAAGTGGCTATCGCCGACGAAATCGCGGCTAAAGAAACTTTGCAAGTTCAACAGCAACAATTGCCTCAACCAGTTAATTCAGTGAAGAAGGAATTCTCAGGCTTACCTTCCACTTCTCGTGGATACTCGACTACACCATCTACTTCGCGGCCGCCTCCTAGCCAGATTTCGTCCAGTTCCCAGCCAGCAGCTTCTTATGCTTGTTTTTCATGCGGTAATTCTTATCATGTAAGAGCTAAATGCAAATTTAGGAATGCTGTGTGTCGCCACTGCAAGTTAAGAGGACATAATGCTCGAGTGTGTAAGAAAGGGGGAATCAATGTTATGGATTTTGAAGAGGAGTAACCTCAGGGACGGTTATCTGAAGAAGAGGAGTTGTATGTGGTGTCTGATGTTCATGCAATGTCCAGATCTGACATTTCTGTACCGCTGAAGATTGAAGACAAGGATTGTCTGATGCAGTTAGACACTGGGTGTGCATTGTCTCTTGCCCCGATTACTTTCGTGAAACAAGTTTGCCCAGACGTTGAAACGAAATCTACAAATGTTGTGCTGTCGACATACACAGGTGAGACTGTGCGTCCCTTAGGGGAAGCGCATGTGAAGGTTGAGTACATGGGATCACAACACACACTGCCTTTGCTAATTGTACGCGAAGGGACTGGTGCCTTATTTGGTCGAAACTGGCTTACAGATGTCAAGTTGCATTGGAAGAGGTTGCCAGGTTTGAATCACGTTGAACCCTTGCAATGCCATCCCTCTACACTACCAGAAACCCTACAAAACCAGACATTAGCATCAGTCCTTGAGAATTACATTGAATTGTTTCAACCTCAACTTGGATGTTATAATGGGGATCCTGTCATATTGAATGAAAGTAAAGAAGCCAAATTTCATAAAGCCAGACCCGTTCCTTATGCATTACAGTCAAAAGTTGAGAGTGCTCTGCTTAAGATGGAAAAAGATGGTGTGATCGAACGAGTGACATCTGCGAACAGTGCGGCTCCAATTGTAGTCGTTGGCAAGAAAGACTCAGAGGATGTCCGCGTTTGTGGAGATTTTAATGTAACATACAATGCAAGTGCCTGTGTTGAAACCTACCCTATGCCTCAGATTGAGGATATGCATTCAGCTTTAAGAGGTTGCACGGTGTTCAGTGTCCTGGATATAAAGCAGGCCTATCATAAAGTACCGATTGCAAAAGAGTCCCAGTCGTATCTTACCATAAACACTCACATTGGGTTGTTTGCTTTCAAAAGATTGCCGAATGGCATTCATTCTGGTCCTGCTATCTTTCAGAGAATCATGGATAATTTGTTGTCGGATGTACCAAAGGCTGTTAGTCGTTTGGACGATATTCTTGTTGCTGGCACAGATGCAGAGGACCACCTTCACACACTTTCACTGGTGTTAGAGCGACTTCTTAATTCTGGATTCCGATTAAACAAGGCAAAGTGCAAGTTATTTCAATCATCAGTGGTCTACCTGGGACATATGATTGATGGAGAAGGTCTACACCCCACTCAGGATAAAATTAAAGCTATTCGGGATGCTCCCAGGCCCAAAGATGTAACGGCCTTGAAATCTTTCTTGGGACTCATAATGTTCTATTCCCGGTTCATGCCTCATCATTCTACAGTCCTAGCACCTTTACACCAATTACTTAAAAAGGGTACTTCATGGAGATGGTTGAAAGCTGAAGAGGATGCATTTGTTGCAGCAAAGAAGCTCATTCTGAACTCACGGACACTGGTACATTATGATCATACCTCGCCCCTTTTTCTTTCATGTGATGCCTCATCTTATGGCGCTGGAGCAGTCCTGTCTCATCAAATTGATGGACAATTTCGACCGGTGGCTTTTGCTTCTTGCACTTTGACTCCTGCTCAACAAAACTATTCTCAGGTAGAAAAGGAGGCCTTCAGTATCATCTTTGGACTAAAGAGATTCCGACAGTATCTCTATGGTCGCTCCTTTACAATTTTAACCGACTACCGACCTTTGCTGACTCTCTTGGGTCCTCAGAGACCGGTTCCCGCTCATGCTGCAGCTCGACTTCAAAGATGGGCTCTTATCCTTGCTTCATACAATTACAAGATTGAGTACCGTAGTAGTGTAGCACATGTAGATGCAGACAGTATGCCTCGCCTTCCCTTGCCTCTGACATGGTATTGTATTGTAATCTTTATTTAGACACGATCAATTCATCAGCCTATAAAAATACATATCACATACGCTAAGATATTTAAAATTAAAACTACATACTATAACACTAAAGCTGTTTTCCGTGAATGCCGTGCGTTAGACTTTAAAAATGTCATTGATCTTACGTTTAAATAACCCCAGAGACTCTGTGTTCCTTATATCGCGTGGTAAACTGTTCCATAATGTGGCGCCATTGTAGCTAAAGCTTTTTCTGTAATAATTAGTGCGCGGTAGTGGAACATTAAGCTTATTTTCAGAGTCCCTGAGGTCATAAGCAGAGTCACGCCACGTAAACTTTGAATATAGATACCTTGGAGCTAGCCCGTGCAGACATTTAAACATCATGGTGGCTTTATGGATTTCCTGCTGGCGTGCAAGATTTTCCACCCTAAAAACTCGAGTAGCTCAGTTGCATCAGCATCATAGTTAGAGAATGTCAACACACGGGCTGCTCTATTCTGCAATTTCTGCAGTTTGTCTCGTAGCGTTTTCCCACAGCTACCCCAAACAATGTCACAGTAATCAAAGTGAGGTTTTACTAAAGCTTGGTAGATGAGATGTAAGGTTGATGCTGGGATCAGGTGCCTAATTCGCTTTAGGGCCCCGATACCAGAGGCGATCTTTTTCGTTAGTTTTTCGATGTGACTATGCCAATCGAGTTTATCGTCTATTATTACACCAAGCGATTTTGTAGCTGAAACCTGGCTCACTTGAGTATTGTTCATTCTAATTGTTGGTGAAGCTGTGAGAGTATTCAGTCTCTGCCTCGACCCTATTAGCATGAATTCGGTTTTAGTCATGTTCAACGTGAGTTTGTTCGCTTGTAGCCAGTTGAAGACGTTTTCTAGGTCTTCATTTAGACAAAACTGAACGTTCTCAAGATTGCTTCCCGCATATGTGAGGTGCGTGTCATCGGCATACATTCTCGGTTTACAATTTGACAAACAATTTGGAAGATCGTTGATATATAATAAGAACAATAATGGACCGAGGATGGTCCCTTGAGGGACGCCGCAAGTCAACGAGTAGCTACTGGATAGCGACCCGTTGACAGAGCATTTTTGTGTTCGGTTTTCCAAATATGACTGAAACCATCTGAAAGATTTTCCATGTATACCATAATAGTTTAGTTTCGATAGAAGGATCTGATGATCAACAGTGTCAAAAGCTTTTTTCAAATCTAGAAAAATGACTCCATTGATTTTCTCGTTATCAATATTATATGCCCAAGAATCTGTCGCTTCCAACAAAGCTGTTACAGTTGAATGATTAGCACGAAACCCTGATTGGTTTTGACATAAAATATCGTGCTCTTCCAAATAGGCATATAACTGTTCATAAACTATCCTTTCAAACACCTTCGCCATTATTGGAATCACCGATATTGGGCGGTAATTGTTAGCATCCCCGCGGTCACCCTGTTTATAAAGAGGGGTAATCCTTGCATATTTCCAGTCGTCTGGGAACGTCCCTTGGCTAATAGATTGATTGAAAATATCACATATCGGCACACAAATGAGATCAGCACATTCCCTGATAAGCCTAGCAGATATTTTGTCAAGGCCTGTTGCCTTTGACTTGTCTAGTTTATTTAAAAGTGAAAATACTTTAGTTGGATTGGTGGGTTGGAGCTTAAACCGTTTATCTGTTGCGGTAAGATATCTTTGATAGCTACCACTATCACAATTTATCTCACTAGCAAGTTTTGGACCAATATTAGCAAAATGGTTATTGAATTCGTTTGATAGCTCCAACGGATTAGTTATCGTTAATCCGTTCACTTTTAGTGACGCCACTGGCGTTTTCCCAGATTTTCGAGAAGTTAGCTCGTTTATAGTCTGCCAGGTCTTTCGGGAGTCGCTGGTTTGCTTATTAAAACTATTTTGGTAATAAGCTTGCTTAGCTGAGCGTATTTGCTTATTGACTATATTTCTTTGTTTCTTAAATAATGCCCAATCGTTAGGATCATTTGTCTTGCTAGCTTTGATTTTTAATATGTCTCTATTATGCATAAGGTCTTTCAATTCAGAGGTAATCCACGGAGAACTCCGTGAACGAACGCGCATCGTTTTCAGTGGGGCATGTTTGTCAGCGATAGCCAGAAATGTACAATTCCATTGCTGCCACATCACGTTTGGGTTGGAAGACTCGTATACATTATCCCAACATTGAGATAGAATATCATAACGAAACTTTTGGCGATCGAAATTTCGGAAATTTCTGTATGTAATAGAATTATGTCCGTTAGACATCCCATTCAGGGCAAGTTTTCTATATACAGACACCATGCTATGATCACTTATTCCGATATGACAAACTCCCGAACATGCAATCTTATCCGAGCAGTTGGTATAGATTAAATCAATTAGAGTTGATGAGGTGGGTGTTATCCTCGTCGGTTCAGAGATAAGCAGCTCGAGTCCGTAGACATCAGCAATACTCCTTAATTTGGATGTGTTATTGTCATATCGAGTCGTGATCATGTCACAGTGCATGTCTCCCAGTACAAAAAATTCTACATTTTCACTATCCAATCTCCCAATTAGGGATTCAAAAGGTGAAAAAATGCCAATAGGAGAATCAGGTGGTCTGTACCAAGTAACAATCACAAAAGATTTTGAATTTGGCTTATGGATTTCCAAGCAAAGATTTTCCAGTGTAGGTCACTTCGTACTGTCAAGTTGATTGAAGTTTTTACATAGAAGCATACCCCTCCGCCGCATTTTGTTAGTCTATCGCGGCGAACTATTTCGTATCCCGGAATATGAACTTCTTGATCTCGAATACTCTCGTTCAGTTTCGTTTCATTTATGGAAACAATATCGATATCATTGTTTGCTAATATGATTCTTAATTCGTCTATATGAGTAATTAATTGATTAATATTGAGTGATGCCATTCTAAAACCGCGCAAAGGAGGCAATATTGAGACAGATTTTTCGGCCTTTTGGTTGTTTAATTGATCCCGCACGACATTGACGGACAGCACATTATCTCATTCTAGGTGCGATTTAAAATTATTATAAAACTGCTCATTACCTTTAAAATTTAAGTGCAGTCCACCTTTGTTGAGTCCGCTATGAGATATGTTCTCATGATGGATTAATTTCCATCCATTTTGATGGCAGAACTTCTTTAGATGCTTGTTGGCTGTTTTCACTGCCTGGTCCAGCTTATCTTTTCTGCATACAAGCTCCGACAGCGTAACTGTAGTATCGCAGGTGCCCTCGATCTGTCTCGCGAGTTCCACAATCGATTCCGCAACAGCCTTTGGTCCCCCAAATGTGAAAATGTTGAATGCTATTTTTTGGACACTGAAGTTGTCACTAATGTGACCTGTCAGATGATCAAGAAGGAGACTCAACTGGATCCAGTCTTATCCCAAGTGTACACTTACGTCATTAGTGGTTGGCCACATGTAGTGGATCCCAGTCTGGTACCATTTAAAACAAGGTCACGATGTACCAAAAATAACCCTGAAACCTTCACCTTATTGATAGATTTATTTTATCGCAAAGCGTAAGCTTAAGAAATTGTGGCATGCAAGTGACTGATTCAACTCTCAGTTTTGATCACGTACCGAATATCACAATTTGTACTCACCGCAAACTTTCAAAATCGAAGCTTCATAAATGGCCGTTTGAACCTTGTCCCCGCCAGTCAATATATATGTGAACTGCTATCCCATCTTTAAACTCCACGGCGCCAACGACTTGCTCTTTATTTGTACTACTCGCGCGGTTCTGGATTTCCCCGCATTGAACAACAGTAAAACCCATCTTTAGAGACTTTGTATTCATTAAGCAAAACACGAGCACGAGCGATCAACCGTATACCATAATAGTTCATTAAAATTCATTTTAATGCTGGGCGCCAAATGGAGCTTTCTTTATTTGCGATCACGAATATGATCACGTGGATATTTTAGGAATTGTCATTGGCTAATAAATAGAATCCGCAGGCTTGCCTGATTGCAGTCTCAACAGAAGCGCGCAAAAATTGCTGACTTCTTCGGCCGGTACTCTGCGTTTGGACGAAGCTTAACCTTGAATCCATGTTTTGAAGATGATATAAATAATAATGTGAACTCACTCTATGTAGAAATAATAACGAAGAATCGAACGTTCTACAAGTGAACGATTTGTGGCCAAAAGTTATCGAGGAAACAAAGACTCGAAATCCTGACGTGAGTCCTTTGCTTCTACTGAACTAGCAGCGTTGCCAACAGAGTCATGCGCGTCTCAACGAAGAAACATTTGTACAAGAGAAGGAAGCGACTATGGTGCGTGGGAGTTCTCGCCTACATATAGATGTGCACATTCCAAAGCGTTCCCATGTTTATGATTATGTTTATGGTTTATGATTTTGACATGGGACATTTTTCATCACAATAGAAACTTTTACGATTATGGAATCCAAGAGGCCTTTGAGGTTAGACATCAATTCTATTATTGACAATTAGCAATTAACACAACTGACTGCTACTTTATGAAAAGATGTCTATTTATGTTAAGAATTACTAAAACTTAGTTTGAATAATAAATTTCATGATAAGCATTTTAATACATGTATGTATATCTCTTGGTACATTTTGTATAGCATACCTTTTACTGAACCAAAGTTTTAATCCTCTAAAATTACTCCTTGTTTTAAAATCTTTACATTCAAGATATTGAAAATTTCTTGGAATTATTTTATTGCTATTCATGGCACATGGAATTAACTCTGGTGACTTTCTGAGGAAACCATTAGGTCATGAAAGTAGACTTTAAAGAAATTCATTAGTCATTAAAGTGGGCTTTTAAATAAGTTAATGAGTCATGGAATTCATTCTGGTGACTCTCAGGGGAAGTTGATGGGTCAAGAAAGTAGAGTGAAAGAAATTGATGGGTCATGAAAGTAGAGTGAAAGAAATTGATGGGTCATGAAAGTAGAGTGAAAGAAATTGATGGGTCATGAAAGTAGACTTTTAAAAAAATTAACTAGTCACTGAATTCATTCTGGTCACTTTCAAAGAAAATTCATGGGTCATGAAAGTAGACTTAAAGAAATTAATGGGTCATGAAAGTAGAGTAAAAGATATTAATGGGTCATGAAAGTGGACCGAGATAAATTCATGGGTCATGAAAGTAGAGTAAAAGAGATTCATGGGTCATGAAAGTAGGCTTTTAAAAAAATGAATGAGTCATGGAATTCATTTTGGTGACTTTCAGGGGAAATTCATGGGTCATGAAAGTAGAATTAAAGAAATTCATGGGTCATGAAAGTTGGCTTTAAAAGAAATTAATGGGTCATGGAATTAATTCTGGTGACCTTCAGGGGAAATTAATGGGTCACGAAAGTAGACTTAGAAGAAATTCATGGGTCATGAAAAAAATTCCTCTAATTTATGGAAAATTCAGGGTTTAAAATAACCCCATGAATTTTCATTTTGCAGTATTCATGGGCCATGAAATGATTTTCATGGGTTTTCCACAAGAAATTCATGGAATTTTCATAAAACTGCAGTTCACAGTGTAATCATTTCTATGAACACGTAAATCAAAAATTTTGCGCATATGATATTTACTCATTGTTTGTTCTTCTATGCTTTATTGGTCATGGTCGTGGCTCTTTTCTTCTTTTCTTCTGTACACAGGATCCAAGCAATAAAGTTGTCCAAAAGTACGTTGATCGGATGCCACAATTGATCTGCAGCTTTCTGGCAAGGCAGAGAGTTTGAGAAGGGAGCTCCATTCTTAGTCCCGGGCACTGTATCGTGTCCGGTTTGGAAACTGATTTGTTGAACTTTGCATATGTAGTAAGTAAATTATATATATATATATATATTTTATGAATAATCTCAGCATGTCAGCTTTTGACTAAACCATCGCTATTGTTAAAGAACGGTTTTCCAACACTTCCGTTAACTGATAAATTTTGACACATGAAGAAATGTTAACGAATAACGTAATGTTCATTTAAACATTTCAATCTTTATTTTTCTTTTTATACCCAGACTTTCTTTTAGGAATAAAGAAGCTCGGCTCGAAGAGCCTGTCCCCCAGAATCATGACTATGCTGACCTGTGTCCTCAAACAATGATGGTAATAGCACTTATTTTAAAATTTTATTCTTATCATCTTTATCATTAATATTATGTTTAAAATAAGTTAAATTACTTTTATCTTTAATTAAACTGATCCAAGAGAATCAGTCAGATCCAGTTTTGTTTTCTTTGCAATTTTCTTTGTTTTGACTCTGAGCCTCTCATGCCAATCTTTGTACTTTCCACGTTCTTGCATCATCTGGAAATCTATATGCGCTACTGAAAAGATCCATGGCAAGTCTGAATCTACAATACTGTGTAGAGTACAGTAAAGTTATGCAATCGACAATTGCCGAATATCGCGATCATCACCTTAATGTTTTTTTTTTTTTTTTTATAATTATCATTATTACTATTATTTTTTACTGTTATTATTATTAAGTCACAAGCATGATATACGTATAAAAAAGGACAAACATTGAACACTACTTACATCGTATATTAAGTTAAAAAAACAGAGAAAAACACGTCATAACATGCATTGATTACGGATTTGCTTGTTAAATACGATGTTAAAATGTTTTTGTAAAATACTCAATCTCCATGGCTGGGAAGATCCTTAGTTCCGAATGAAGTTTACTTCGAGGTTCGTCTAGTAGTAGTAATGTAAGTGACTGAATTATCATTATTACGTCTTCAGGAACAGGCGGCTCCTTTGGATTCAAACCCTACCAATAAATTAGACGATTTCATAAATGTTAGAGAAAATCAACTTGTGGTTGAGTGTGCGGTATGTTTATTTTCACTCATGCATTGATTTAACACTTAAAATGAACGAGAGATTAGTTCACAGATATCAATCATCTGCATCGCTGTTTATTTTTCTAGGGTGAGTGTAATGAACATGAAGTGAGCACTGGTAGTCCTCTAGGTGAGTCATTGCCAGAAGAAGACATTTCATACGAATAGTGTTCTACTCCATGTGTCAAATCTGGGCTGAAAGCGTTGAATGAGTTTATCCGCTCAGCTCCATGTGCTCGTGGTAGAGTAGATCCAGTGGTTCGTCAGTTGAGTATACCTTGGAAGGAAGCTGTACCAAGCACACAGAGATATTACAGACAGAAGGGGAAAGAGATCATTGAAGTGGCTCTGGATTGCTTTGCTCCAGGGCAAGCCAGTTAATTACTTTCAGAGTTGATGAATTATATGGAGAAAAAAGAGAGGCAAAAGAGCGCAGATACTGATGTTGGCGAAATATCGCGCCTGATTAAATTGTACGAAGAGGCCAACGGTTGGTTTACCAAGAGGCAAATCCTGTCAGTATTTGTAAACGATTACACTAAAGCACAACTTCAGCTGCTTATTCTTGAATTAAGCATTTGGGCTGTAGATGAGGTAAGAAGGCCTGACGCTAAGATGAGGGTTGGTAAGCCAGTGGCAGAGATGGAGAGCATTACACGCACAAGACTGGATCCAAGCAAAGTAGACAATTTTCTATATTTTATCAGCAGACCAAATTTCGTAAAGATGTTGCGTACGGAACAAAAACGCTAAAATTGTCGAATGGAGAGAAGATGGAGATTCAAACGTGATTAGGATAGTTATTGCTTCAAGGATTGTGGACTTATACCAGCAGTACTGTCAGGAAACCGGTTTCCTTTCACTTGGGAGGTCAACCCTCCTCAGTATTTTACAGGCACGTATCAAAACAATCATGATTCAAAATCAGAGGAAAAGCGATAAAAGAAAGAGAACTTCTGGGTTTTTTTTTTATTTTGTTATCTCGCTTAGATATCATCAAGATATCATTATATTCATTGAATCATGTTTCTCAGTTTAACTACTTCTTCGGCTTGCTTAACTAAAAATTGCTTAAGGCAGATGAAGGTGTGGATTTTAAAGAGCAAAAGCTCTAAATGAGAAAAGCAGAGAATTATGAACACGAGGAGAAAAATATAACAGATTGTCATTATTGAATAGATTTGTGCAGCATCACAAAAGAAGTCTTTGGCAGGACTTGAAAACATCGCTACAGAGGGATCGCAAGCCTTCGATACACTCTAAGACGTAGTAAACGGGCTAGGAAAGCTAGGTAAGCTTAGATTAATTTAAGTTTTGTCCCCGAGAGGCCTGTATCTTCCCATTTTGTTTCTATGTAATGCTATTTTTCAGTGCACCTTTAACACTCAAGCCGCCCAGCCTCCTAGGCCGATTTAATTTTTTGACTTTTTATTTCTTCTTTATGGTTTGTCGAAACTATTTTTTTAAAGCATGTATTTGTTCAATTTTAACAAACGCCTGGCCTCTTAAAGAAATTGAGCATGTATGAGAGGCTTTATCTTGAATAGTTGATAAGAAAATATGAGTGGTAACATTAGCATGCCTTTTTAAAGGTAAAATTTCAGCCTGGGTTCAAGATCTCGTTTGAAAGCAAGTAAAAGCTACCTTGAGACAAACTTCCAGATCCACGTGACTGAAGAAAGTCAGTGTGCTGATCATTAAGCCGGATATTTGCGTTGTCTGACCCTGAAGATCATCACTGTGAGCATCAGCACACGAAATCATGTCAAAGCTGCGAGAGTATCCAGAATCAGATACGATGAATATATGAAGTTCATATATTTTGAACTGCGGTTATAGATACGTATGATGTACGATACTCGCAGTAGAGAGCGCTATTTATGCAATGGCGAAAATGATTCAGGTTCACGATCAGGCCTGTACGCGATTCGAACGACTGACCTCTGCGATACTAGTGCAGCACTCTACCAATTGAGCTAACAAGTCAGCTGGGAGCAGGCCGTTAAGTTGATTCGTAATAAACCCGTGATGATAAATCATATAAGATGAATATATGAAGTTCATATATTTTGAACTGCGGTTATAGATACGTATGATACACGACCCTCGCAGTAGAGAGCGCTATTTATGCAATAGCGAAAATCAGACCTCAAAAAAATCAGGCCTGTACGGGCCTAGTATCGCAGAGGTCAGTGGTTCGAATCCCGTACAGGCCTGATCGTGCATCATAAGTATCCAGAATGTTCTTGATGAAATAGAACTGGTATTGTCATCAAGAGACCTTCACTTCAGGTAAACGATTACTGATACCATGTTCCTTTAGTCTTCTTCTTTCTAAACTACTGATAAAACGTCGATTATCTAAAGTTACTACATAAGAAGTCGTTTTCGTCGACTTGGAAAGATTAATCAAGTTTTTAAACTCCAGTGAAAACCAAAGAAAGAAGACATATTTCTCCCTTAACATATTTTGTATTATTCAGTTTATCGCTAATCGCTAATCGCTTGACTTTACACATTTAAAAACATTTATTCACAGGATATTACGAGGAGGTATATATTGTAATCTTACACAATCATGAAGATTAAGTTTTCTAATTGTCATATCTTTATCACCTTTTTTGCAATCGGAAAACGGTTAGCTGAGGTGACTGAGATCTACGGTTATTTAACTTCGGAACCAATGCCGCGTTTACGTCATTAAGCAAAAGATCAAGGAAAATGTACGGTGCAGAGACAAGCAAATGATGTCGTCCTAAAACTTCAAGAAAATATAATTACACCTCTGATAACAGAAGGAAACCATCAGCTTTTTTATTTTAATTTTTAGATATGAAGACTAAAAGGAGGAACTAGAGCATGACATTAGTAACGTTATAGACAAAATTGAGCGATGGAAGGCCCACATCTTAAGAGCAGTACATCAGGACGTAGCAAAAGATGATATCCTCAACAATATGACGCCAGAGCAAGCTTTGATCGTCATGGATTGGGCTATGAAACTCCTTCCTTTGAAGTATAGGGAAACGCAAAGAGAGTGGTTTGGAAAGAAAGGCCTCTCTTGGCATGTCACAGCCGTGATAACAAAACCAGAGGAAGATTTTGAGGCATTTTTACAGGCATATCCTAGATCTGACTGTGGGCATATCCAAAATGATGCATGATGCTTTGTCTGTGTCTGTATGTACTACGCTGCTCAGATCATACGCAATGAATCTTTTTAGAGACAACATGGAACTACACTTACACGATACGTAGCAATTGCACGCCGAAATTCGTTTTTCCAAATGGATACGTGTTGGGGATCTCTTCTCGGAAGAGGTCCCTGTTTGTTGATTCCTGTGAGCGACCATTTACGGGAGGTTCGACGGTATATTCATTAAATTATCATTCCATTTTCAGATATTGTATTAGTCGATTTTTTTTTTCCTAACTAGCTGTAAGATGCTGAGTTTTTTTCTTAGTCCCTAAGTAACAGTAGTGTATTCCACATTCACTTGCTATGCAAAACACGGCAAAGGAAATGTATAAATGGCAATGTATAAATTAGGTGAGTATTGACAGTTGAGGTAGGTCAGTGTCCGCGTGACAGGTTAAAAGCTTGTACTGATAACTTAAGTTGCACATTCTACTGAGAAAATATTCCCTTGAACTCTTTAGCTATAAAGTGCAGGAGGATACGAGGCATTCTTATATTCAGTTGATGAAAGGACAAGTGAACAATATATAGACCCAAAGAGTGGGTATTTGAAAGTCAGTAAGATTTCTTGTTGTTCTTTATGTTGCCGATAGTGTGACATTATTTCTTATGTTCATATGTCTAGGTAAGGACATACGTCCATCTTCTGGCTCACTGCAGCCACAACTGGTTTGCTGTTGCATCTATTTATGAGAACACGCTTATGGAAATAAATAAGAAGTCTCCTGAGATTGTCGAGGCGTTTGCACGTAGTGATAACGCTGGATGTTATCACTGTGCTCTTTTGTTGCTAAGTATACCTGGTATTAGTCAACTTACAGGTGTAACTACAAGGCGGTACGACTTCAGTGAATCAAACAGTGGCAAGGATATATGCGATGGCCATATTTCTCCTTTGAAAAGTCATATACGCCAGTACGTCACTGCAGGAAATGATGTCAAGAAGGCAAAAGATATCAAGAAAGAAATAAATTCTTATTCCGGAGTTAGAGGTTGCCGTGCATCAGTTGTAAAGGTGGACACTAACGCACAGGATCTGCATAATCACAACTGAAACGGAGTACTGATGTTTTCAAACTTCAAGTTTTGCGCGGACGGAATCAGGATGTGGAAAGCCTTCGATATTGGAGAAGGAAAGTTCGTTCGTTACGATAAGCTAATGAAGAGAAGAACCGGCCAGGGAAGCACCCGATTGGAGGTCATTGAGGCGTTCACATCTCCACGTGTGTCATCTGGCTTCTTGTAAAAAAAAAATAGCAAATCCAAGGAGAACAAAATTGAACCTTGTGAATTCAGTTGCCCTCAACCAGGTTGCATCAAGTTATTCAAAACGACCACAGCGTTTGAAAACCACCAGGACTTTGGCAAGCACATTTTTCACACCCAAAAGGATTCTACGTATGACAGCATTAAGCGTAAATGGGTTAAAGCATGCACCGACATACGTCCTTCGTATATTCCATCTAAAAAGAACCTTGACGAATTGAGTCAAAAAGAGGGCAGGGAGTACCCTACTGCTGAGCCTGGTTGGGCCTTGAAGAAAAACAAGAAGACTGGGCGATTTTCAGAACATGTCAAGGAGTACCTCCTTAAACTGTTTCTTGAGGGAGAAGAGATAAGAAATAAGAGCGACCCTGCCGTTGTTGCCTTAAACTTGAAGTCACTTCGTGGACCACATGGCGTAAAATTGTTTTCTTCTACAGTCTGGCTCAGCGTGCAACAGGGTACATCATACTTTTCACGTCTCGCATCAGTCACTAAGAGTGGGAAGCTTTCTTTAGACAAGAGGACTGTGTTATAAGAAGAAGATATGTTCGATGCCCTTGTTGAGAGAGGAGAACGAGAGTCCATGCGAGAGAAAGTTTTTCAAGTTGTGAACTCATAGAAGGAACTTTCAAACCGTTGAGGAAAAGATGGGGCGGAGCTAATACGCAGCTAGAGCGGCGATACCTGTTACCAATGCCCGTTATCACGCCTGCTCTCCAAGGGCACTTCATAAGAATAACAACAAACTTTTTGAAAAATGTTTGTTTTAGACTTAAATTCCGCTCCATCTCCGCACACGGGGCTCTGCAACCCATTTTCAGATCTATTTCTTTCTAAGTTATGTGGTATTGGATGATGTCTTGGCTCTTGTTTATTGAATACAACGAACAGCTCTTTCTATCACCTTATAAGGCTATAAAATAGACTTAAAAAAGCTTACACTTTGCCAGACAAAGCAAAAATACGAAATTTGTAAATGGCATCAAAGCAAACCATTTCTCTAAAACATCAAGCAAAAGAACACTTCCCGTTGATTACACAGCAGATTTTATTACCGCAGGTCAGTTTTTCATTGCAGGCACACAAGGCAATATGGCTGATGAATAGTGAAAGAGTTGTGCTTGAGTTGTGGCCGTTCTGTAGTAATCTTTATGTTCAGAAAATGATAACTGTGGTCAATTTAAATATAAAAGTAGTAATTAGAGTATTGGCCTTTTCAACAACACCAAATCTGAGAAACAAGTCGCAGCCTTTGTTTTATCGCACCTCTCAGTCTTCGTGAACGGCAATGGAAATTTCATATTTGGACGGTTTTATGGCAGATGTGATCCCGTGGAAACATAACAATGTACAGAGAAGGTTAGAATCTCCTAGTGGGAAGGTTTTCTTGCAATTTCTTTCAAAAGTATCCGGGAAATGTAACCAATCATCCCGAATTTTAGTATTATCTTAACTCGGTGGGACGATCGGTAAGCAAATGGGGACCAGTAAAACCGGCAAGTAATTCATGGCAGTGTCCATATAGACTCCCTGTTACCCAGTCTCCATATAGACTCCCTGTTACCCATTCTCCCTGTGTACCCTGTGTACCCTGTGTACCCTGTGTACCCTGTGTACCCATGTGTACCCTGTGTACCCATGTGTACCCCGTGTACCCCGTGTACCCTGTGTACCCTGTGTACCCATGTGTACCCTGTGTACCCTGTGTACCCTGTGTACCCTGTGTACCCATGTGTACCCTGTGTACCCTGTGTACCCTGTGTACCCTGTGTACTCATGTGTACCCTGTGTACCCTGTGTACCCGTGTGTACCCTGTGTACCCTGTGTACCCATGTGTACCCTGTGTACCCTATGTACCATGTATACCCATATGTACCCTGTGTACCCTGTGTACCCTGTGTACCCTGTGTACCCATGTGTACCCTGTGTACCCTGTGTACTCTGTGTACCCTGTGTACCCATGTGTACCCTGT
Organism: Stylophora pistillata; assembly: GCF_964205215.1. Taxonomy (NCBI): domain Eukaryota; kingdom Metazoa; phylum Cnidaria; class Anthozoa; order Scleractinia; family Pocilloporidae; genus Stylophora; species Stylophora pistillata. The sequence goes on along the minus strand of NC_142527.1, from coordinate 7,734,431 downwards.
GTACCCTGTGTACCCATGTGTACCCTGTGTACCCTGTGTACCATGTATACCCATATGTACCCTGTGTACCCGTGTGTACCCTGTGTACCCTGTGTACCCTGTGTACCATGTATACCCATGTGTACCCTGTGTACCCTGTGTACCCTGTGTACCCTGTGTACCCTTGTGTACCCTGTGTACCCTGTGTACCCATGTGTACCCTGTGTACCCTGTGTACCATGTATACCCATATGTACCCTGTGTACCCGTGTGTACCCTTTGTACCATGTGTACCCTGTGTACCCATGTGTACCCTCTGTACCCTGTGTACCCTGTGTACCCTGTGTACCCTGTGTACCCTGTGCACCCTGTGTACCCTGTGTACCCTTGTGTACCCTGTGTACCCTGTGTACCCATGTGTACCCTCTGTACCCTGTGTACCCTGTGTACCCTGTGTACCCTGTGTACCCTGTGCACCCTGTGTACCCTGTGTACCCTGTGTACCCTGTGTACCCTTGTGTACCCTGTGTACCCTGTGTACCCATGTGTACCCTGTGTACCCTGTGTACCATGTATACCCATATGTACCCTGTGTACCCGTGTGTACCCTGTGTACCATGTGTACCCTGTGTACCCATGTGTACCCTCTGTACCCTGTGTACCCTGTGTACCCTGTGTACCCTGTGTACCCTGTGTACCCTGTGTACCCTGTGTACCCATGTGTACCCTGTGTACCCTGTGTACCCATGTGTACCCTGTGTACCCTGTGTACCCTGTGTACCCTGTGTACCCTGTGTACCCTGTGTACCCTGTGTACCCATGTGTACCCTGTGTACCCACGTGTACCCTGTGTACCCTGTGTACCCTGTGTACCCATGTGTACTCTGTGTGTTCACAAATGAATTATGAATAACTTATTATGATTTTATCAGCCGGGGGAGGAAATCCCATATAGAATGGACTGGGATGCTCGTCTGGAATTTTGAAATAAACTCCTAAAGGAGACGAATGTATGCGTGGCCCAACCGTTTTTAGACCCCTAAAGGAGACCATTTCAATATTTAATAACATGAATCGAGTAAATAAAGCCTGGAGCAATTGGCTCTTGAGTAATAGGCTCCTGAAAAAAAGAATTTTTAAATATATTTTTGATCGCGTGCAACCCTAAAAGATACCTTTACGGCTAAATGTAATTTAATTTTTCCCAGAACACCCAAAGTGAGACAATTATCTTGAAATTTACAGCCCTAAGCGAGACAACGAGCATCCCAGTCCTTTTTATATGGGAGTCCCCCCGGGATGATTGGTCGGTCAGTTCAAATTGAACGTTGTGCACGGTTACGTCAAAAAAGCCAACAGAAATTAAACAAATGGTTCCCCAACCATTCCACTTCAATTAACTACGCTCTTTTAGGGGTACAAAGGAAGAAATTAAGAGAATAATTTAACGATACTTATGATTTACGTTTTTTTTATTTGTTACAATTTAATTACAGTTGCGAATCATTGTATCCCGAAATGACTTATGACCTAACAAGATGTCGAAGCTGGAATGTCGAATTAATACAGTTAAAAATCATGTTTACCCTTGATTAAAAACCAGATTAATATAACGCGAACTTTTATGAGTGATTTATGGCGGCTAGTTAATGTTTTGTGCGTATTGCAAAACAGTTTCCACTTTATATTCAATCAGATGAAAACACAGGCCACAATGTATGATCAACGAAGTTTATTGTTCTACTAGGCAACTGAGTACTACACAGACAATTAAGGGGCGTGTTGCCCATTGCCCATCATATCCTCGCGCGATTTTGTTGCCTTAAAAGAATATCTTGAATTTCACACAATAAGCCTTTAAAATTATTATTTGGATTCTTAACACTGAAAATTGTTTCAAAAGCAATAGTTTTTTCTAAATATCATGGCGGAAGTCAAGACTGCTCAATGTTTACTATATTTGTATTGTAGATAGTACCATTTGATATGGCATTAGAACAATCAGTCCGAACTCGCTTAGTTATCAAGAACTGAAATGCCATAGTTTATGGCAGCTAGCTAATGGTTTGTGCGTATTGCAAAACTGATACCTATTTTTTTTCAACTTCGTCGTTTCCAAGCCATGTTCATCTTTTCCATCCCTAACCATCGCGGTATCTTTCTGGGTTATTTGTTCCCCTAAATGTTTGTCACCCCCTTTAAAGTAGAATGTTACTGTTTTCTTTTATTTTTTTAGGTAAGTTTTTATCTAACAAAACTTACTTATAATGTTGTAACGTAACTCCCCTAACTAACATTAGTCTTCGGCATTTTACAAGAGTTTTAATGTGACAATTAAAAAATGTTCTTAATATTCCATGCCTAGAATTTCGTCTTGTCTAATTAATGTCCGTTAACACTTAATAACATTTTGAAGGAAGGAAATGGCCTCTAGTAACACCACTTACAGCAATAGGACATTGAAGCTTACAAACGTCGGGGAGAAAATCTTTTTCTGAAAGCCAGCAATAGTGTAACTTGAAGTATCAAATATGTACATGGAGAATTGTTTTCTGCATGTATATATACGAAGCTCATCACCTTAGTTGTGATTTGAGCACTCTCGCATGGCAACATGTCTGCACTTGGTCCCACAAGTGTAGCGCCCAGGCAATGGTTAATTCCAGAGCTTGGCCCAGTGTCTGTACTGCACTGATGAGACCCACATAGGTCGAAACAGTGTGCACTGTCTGCAGTTAGATAGCTCTCGCTTGGCTTTGCCTTATGGCTACCTTGCGATTGAGCACTCTACACTGGGGTTGCCATGCACTTAGCCTTCGGGCGAAGCTCATCACCTTAGTTGTGATTTGAGCACTCTCGCATGGCAACATGTCTGCACTTGGTCCCACAAGTGTAGCGCCCAGGCAATGGTTAATTCCAGAGCTTGGCCCAGTGTCTGCACTGCACTGATGAGGCCCAGGATTTACTCCTTCACCTCCACAGTATTCACTCTGCTTTGGGATTCTGCGCAGGATCACTCTTGGGGCACGGACTCTTGTGAGTATTTGTCTTTTGGTCGATTTTAGTCCTCTTTCGCCTTTTTATCTTTCGGCGTTTTTCGGACTTCTTCGGCAACCCTGCCGATTTCCGGCTTCGTGCCGATTTCGGAGGGTTTTTTCGGTCCTTTCTTCGGCCTTTTTCGACCGTGGTTTCCGGGTGTTCGGCGTTTTCCGATTTTTCCGGTGTGTTTTCGGCGAAAAAAAAAATTTTTCGGTCGCCCATCCAGTTTTGGGCTGTGTTGCGTGGGGCCGAACTCACGTTTCTTGCTGAGTTCTGGGCACTACAAAATCTTAATTATGGTTGGTTTCCAAAGAACCATTGACATACGTTGTAATTTGTTCCCTAATGGGACAAGTTCCACACAAATAATTAATTATATAGATGCCCACTTCCAAGAGAAAACTGGGCATGTTGCTAAAGTTGTGTCTATCCAGCAGTGCCCCGGTTTTATTGCCAGGGTGACTTTTGATGATGAAAAGGGTGCGTTAGCTATGTTCCACTATCAGGAATGTGGGTCGGTGGTTCTTAATGGGGTCGAATGTGAGGTCATTTCTCCCCCCCCCACCACCCCCTCAAGTTAGTATGGTCGTCGTCCACTGGTTTCCTTATGAGGGCCCAGTGGAATCAGTTAAGAACGCGCTTTCAAGCTATGGTGAGATCAAGTCTGTCCGCCATCAAATGTGGCCTGGCAAGCCGTCAGTCTCTACTGGCTGCCGTCTTGTCAAAATGGTTGTCAAAAAGGAAATCCCTCGTTTTATTTCCATCGGGGGTATTCGCTGCAAGGTGTGGTACCGTGACCAGCCTTTGCGATGCGATATTTGTAGACAAGTTGGACACGCGGCAAAACAGTGCCCTGATAAGGGTAAGTGCCGCCGCTGCCACAAGGCGGGGCATTTTGCTAGGGAGTGTACATCTGCATGGATCCTTCCCCAGGCCCCCCCGGTGGCCCCTGGGGCCCCGGTTGGTAGCGCTGGTGGGGAGGAAGAGGCTGGCGATGATGGGGGTGACATTGATGAGGGCGATGCTGCTGAGGCGGCTGGTGATATCGAGTGCGAAGACGCTGTCGATGGTGATAGTGAAGCCGAACCCTTGGTGGGTGAAGCGGCCTCCCAGGTGTCAGGCATGGAATTGGGCACCCCTGTTTTGGACTCCAGCGGCCAACTGGTACAGGCACAGATTCCTGTCGTCCCCCCGGCCAGTAGTGACCCTGTGGCCGATGGGATAGCGGCTAGTACCCAGGCCTCGGTGTCGGGTGCTCCTCTCTTTGAGGATGAGGCTTATGCTACCCAGGCAGTCCAAATGCTGTCTGTTGCAGCTAATAGTTTTGTTAGACAACTTGCTGATAGTGCCCCACAAGAGGTTGAGTTCGCTGAGTATCTAACCAATGCCAGCGCTAATACTGATCTTTCTCCTCGGACTGGGTCAGAGACTAATGTCAGTAATTGTAAAGGAAATAGTGAGGCTCCGAATGATGAGCAAACTAGAGGGGCAGACGCCTCGGGTAAGACCCCTTCTGGGTCAACTGAAAATAATGATAGTGAACTAGTGTCTAGTAATGAAGTAAATGGTGGTACTGACAGTGCCCCTAATTCAATTAGTGTAGTTAACGTTAATCACGGTAGCGCTACTGATAATTTATCTAGTAAAGGGGAAACTGCAAGTGTGGTCCCTGCTAAAGTAAATAGTAAAGAGGATAAGAATGCCAAAAAAGGCTCTACTAGTGGTAAAGGTACCAGTAAGAATAATGTTAGCTCTTTGGCCCTGGCCGACGAGCTTTTCACCTGGACCAGGTGGGATGGCAGTTTGGCGTCGCGCATTGATCTGTTTGGGGTGCCCTTTGCCTGGCTCCCATCGGTGTCCTCTTGCGCTATGTACTGCTGCCCCTTTTCGGACCACAGTGCCGTAGTGCTGTCTGTCTCTGTTCCCGACGTCGTCCCACCTGGGCCAGGCTACTGGAAACTGAACATATCCATGTTAGATGACCCGGAATATTGCCAGCTCGTTAGGGAAGAGTGGATTTCGTGGCGTCGTACCCTTCCTGGCTTCCCCTCTCTCGCCAAATGGTGGGACCGCGGGAAAGGACGGATAAAAGGCCTTACCATCAGGTACTGTCGCAAAAAGTCATCTCAAACATCTGCATCGAGGGCTGCCCTCGTTCGCTTGATCGATCATCTTCGGGCCAAGCTGGATGCTGGCATGACCTCCTGCGCGGGCCCTTACCGATCTGCGCTGGTGGATCTGGCAGCTATGGACACCTACGTTGCCAAGGGTGCTCAAGTGCGATCAAGAGTTAAGTGGGTTGAGGAGGGTGAGTCCTCCTCGGCCTATTTCTTCCGCCTGAAAAAGAAGCGGTCTGCCGACCGCCGCATCTCTGCGCTGAGAGAGCCCGGTGGCTCTATTTTTTCTTCTTCTGTTGCTTTGTGTGCCACTCTCGGCTCTTTCTATTCCGACTTATATACGGCTTCTCCTACTGACACTTTGATCCAATCTTCTCTTTTGGGTAATCTGTCTTCTGTCCTTCCGCGAGATCGGGCTGATAGTTGTGAGGGCCTCCTCACCCCCCTCGAGGTCTATGAGGCTCTCAAGGGCATGAAGCGGAACAAGGCTCCTGGACTGGATGGCCTTCCAGCGGAGTTCTATCTTCGTTTCTGGGACGTAGTCGGTGCTGATCTCGTAGCTGTTCTTAACGACTGTTTTTCCTCCGGTTCTTTGTCTCTCTCTCAGCGTAGAGGTGTGATCTCGTTGTCTTTTAAAAAGGGGGATCGTCTTGATCCAAAGAATTGGCGTCCCATTTCGCTGTTGAATGTCGACTATAAACTGGCATCACGAACCATTGCTGGCCGGATCCTCCGTGTCATTCACCTGGTCGTGCACCGGGACCAGACGTGTGGAGTGCCGGGTCGGTTCATAGGGGAGAATGTCACCTTTCTCCGTGATGTTGTGAGTTATGCGGAGTCTACGGGCACCGCGGTTGCAATCTTATCCCTCGACCAAGAAAAGGCCTTCGACCGGGTGGATTGGGGCTTTCTGCGATCTACCCTTGTCACCATGGGTTTCGGCCCCCAATTCATTGCTTGGGTAGACTTGTTCTACAGGCAGGTCCAAAGTGCCATTAATGTAAATGGTCATCTGACACCGTTTTTCGGTCTCTCGCGAGGTGTCCGGCAGGGGTGTCCCCTGTCTCCTCTGTTGTACGTTTTGGTTTCGGAGGTCCTTGCCTGTAGTATTCGCTCCAACCCCCGTATCGTTGGCCTTTCCCTCCCGGGGTGTCCCCCACTTTCCCCCATATCTCAGTATGCTGACGACACGTCGTTAATTTTAACATCCGACGATGGGATCAAAGCTGCTCTGGAAGTTTATCATCAGTATGAGCGGGCGTCCGGGTCAAAGATCAATTTCGGAAAGTCCAAGGGCCTTTGGTTGGGCGACTGGCGGGGCCGTACGGACTCCCCCGTCCCTTTCGATTGGACACCTTCGAAACTCAAGGTCCTTGGAGTGTTTATCTGTCCTGGTAACCTAGAAGAGGATAATTGGCGCCCGCGCATTTCTGCGGTGGACCATGTTCTCAAATCCTGGCGTTCACGTGTTCTGACCTTTCGCGGCAAGGCTCTCGTTATTAATGCTCTCGCCCTCTCCCGGGTCTGGTATGTGGCGTCACTCATCCACATGCCGGCTTGGGTGGAGACGGAGCTTACTCGACTTGTGTTTTCATTGTTTTGGTCTGGCAAGCGGGAGCTCGTCGCCCGCGCTGCAGTAGTGCAGCCAGCTCTTTTTGGTGGTTTTTCAGTGGTCAGTGTTCGCTTCAAGGTGTGGGCTCTTCTGGGTCAATGGGTGAGGAGGTTTGCCTCCTCTCCCTCCAGTTGGGTCTTACTGATGTCGTTTTGGTTTCAGTCTGTCTTTGGTGTCTCTCCTCTCGTTGCGTTTTCCCGCCCTTTTTCTGTTGACTCTAGAGCCTTGCCACCATTCTACCAGTCTCTGATCCTAGCGTGGCGGAAACCTGATGGGTCTTTTGCCACGTCCAGGGATTGCCTTGTTTATGCTTCTTCGTCTCCTTTGGTCTGTTCCCCTGTTGTCAGCATGTCTTCTAAGTCATGCTATTTGTATCTCCTTTCTGAGAACATGGTCCAGCCCCGTTGTGTGTACAAGTATGAACTTCAATTCCCTAATCTTGATTGGCCTGCCACGTGGCGTACCCTGTCTATGTTCGACCTGGATCGTCGTGTCACCGACCTTAACTGGAAGATTGCGCATGGCGTTCTGTACACCGCTCGGCGCCTCTCTCTTTTTGGTTTCTCGGTTTCTCCGTTCTGTTTTTGCGGTCCCCAGGTTGAGTCACTTGAGCATCTGTTTTACTATTGTCCGCTTGCTCAGAGTGTTCTCTCCTGGGTCCAGTCTTTGTTGTTCGTTTTCTCCCCTATGAGTCCTGTCATTCTTTTACGTCATGTTCTTTTCGGGTTTAAGACGAGTGAATTGATTTCTGTCCCTTGGGGTTTCGTCTACCTTCTTAATGTTTCTAAGTACTGTATTTGGTTGTGTAGGAACGATTACCGGTTCCGTAATGTTCGTCCTGGTGCCGTTGCGGTGATTGCGTCCATTAAAGCCCGCTTGAAGTTTTACCTACCTCTAGCCTTCAGGCGGTGCAAATCTAGCAGACGTCGTCGCTTCTTCTATAGACAGTGGTGCGCTCGTGGCGTTATTGCTTCTGTCTCAGGTAACTCTCTGGTCTTCAATCTTTAGTTCTCCCCCTTCTTCCCCGTGTGTTCCTGTGTCCGTCATGTTGCCTTTTGTGCTGGGTCGCCTTCATTGGTGTACTGCACAGGGGTTTTGTTCCGTTTCAGTCCTGTTGTGTCTGTCATGTAGCCACTTGTGCTGGGTCTCCTTCATTGGTGTACTGCACAGTGGTTCTGTTCTATTCATGTTTTGTCCATGTTTTTGTTTGCTTTTGTCCCTACTGTGGTAGGTAAGTGTGTCAGCGGGTATGCGTGAGTGTGGTATTTTGGTGCTTTGACTAACCATTATCACTAATCTGAGCATGGGAGTTTAATCTTTGAAAGTGTGTGATTAACCTGGGAGGTGGGGTTCGATCCCCCAGCGAGTTTGGCGTCCTGGTGGGCCCTCCGTTTATGGCGGTCCCAACCCTCAAGCCCTTGCACTCTGGCGGCGGGTTTGGATTAGACATTTAGGTCGGCAGGCATTGCACCGCCCTCACGGGAGCCTGGCCGTCCGCCTTAAACATAAAAAAAAACTGCACTGATGAGACCCACATAGGTCGAAACAGTGTGCACTGTCTGCAGTGCACACTGTTAATATATATATATATATATTAACTAACTGCAGACAGTACTGTTTCGGCCTTCTGGGACTCATCAGTGCAGTACTAATGCTAGGATGGAGGAGAACCAATATGGTCACCCCAAACGATCCAACCTTTGTGGTATCGTCTAAGCCATGCCAGAGTGCTCAAACTAGAGTACACTAGCGAGCATGCGCAATTGCAGAGCAATGACTCATCCTAGTTAGAGTGCTCAATTTGGACATGAAAGCAAAGCTTTGTATGCCAAAGAGCTATATCTAACTGCAGACAGTACTGTTTCGGCCTTCTGGGCCTCATCATATATATATATATATATATATATATATATATATATATATATATATAACTAACTGCAGACAGTACTGTTTCGGCCTTCTGGGCCTCATCAGTGCAGTGCTAATGCTAGGATGGGGGAGAACCGAGACGGTCACCCCAAACGACCCAACCTTTGTGGTATCGTCTAAGCCATGCCAGAGTGCTCAAACTAGAGTAAACCAGCGAGCATGCGCAATTGCAACGGCAATGACTCATCCTAGATAGAGTGCTCAATTTGGACATGAAAGCAAAGCTTTGTATGCCAAAGAGCTATATATATATATATATATATATATATATATATATATATATATATAACTGCAGACAGTACTGTTTCGGCCTTCTGGGCCTCATCAGTGCAGTGCTAATGCTAGGATGGGGGAGAACCGAGACGGTCACCCCAAACGACCCAACCTTTGTGGTATCGTCTAAGCCATGCCAGAGTGCTCAAACTAGAGTAAACCAGGGAGCATGCGCAATTGCAACGGCAATATAGCTCTTTGGCATACAAAGCTTTGCTTTCATGTCCAAATTGAGCACTCTATCTAGGATGAGTCATTGCCGTTGCAATTGCGCATGCTCGCTGGTTTACTCTAGTTTGAGCACTCTGGCATGGCTTAGACGATACCACAAAGGTTGGGTCGTTTGGGGTGACCGTCTCGGTTCTCCCCCATCCTAGCATTAGCACTGCACTGATGAGGCCCAGAAGGCCGAAACAGTAAAAAGCTTCTCGGCCTCTTGAGTAAGGTTAAAAGGCTTATGAAAAGTTTATTTTTCTTGCTTTTGCAGCAATTGGTCAACATGGACAGCCAGGAAAGTGAAAATATCAGCCAGTTTACTACCGATAACTCGACAGCGAATCCAGGAGACGTCGTAGACGCAAGCGTGGTAGAAGGTTCACAGTCCTGGGACGCAGACGTGGAAATCGAAATCCCTGAGGTACTGAAAAATCTGGAAAATAAGGGTGTGAAATTTAAGGCCGTGCCTTTTTTGAATGCTCCTAGTCAAAGTAAAATCACGAAGGATCGCTCTATTTATTTTAGCGTTGATACAATCGTCACATCGCAAATAATTCTCGAAGCTTTTGACGCGGCAGAAATCGATATTGACGCTATCACCGGAATCCAGAGAAAGGCGTCCAATAGATCTTGGATCGTGACTTTTAAGAGCCGTGCAGCTAAAGAAGCCGCTCTTGAAACACCTTTTGTCGTGATTGCCGGTCTCAAAGTGTTCTTGGGCGACTGCGAAAATCGTTTGGTCCTCGTCAAGATCCATGAAGCCCCCGCTGAACTACCCGACACTGCCGTGATTGGCCGACTCAGTCACTACGGTCGTGTCCTTTCATTTCGGCGCGACAAAATTGCACAACATATCGAGAATGGAGTAAGAACGGCTCGAATGGCGCTACATCGAACTATCCCTGCCAACATCAACATAGCTGGTGAACCTATTAAAATATGGTACCCAAATCAGCCAAAAACTTGCCGGAATTGTGGAGCTACTGACCACATGGCCAAAGACTGCTCTGCAGTCCGTTGTTTTAATTGTGAATGCCCTGGGCATCGAGCTCAAGAATGTAAAGACTCGCCAAGATGTTCCGTTTGTTTAGCGGACAACCATTCCATGCCTCAATGCCCCTTCCTGCTCTTCAGCGCGAACGTCGATAATGAGCCAACGCCACCTAAAACTGAAGAGGAAAAGAAACAAGAGCGAGCCCAGCGCGCCAAGGAAAGAGAAGAAAGGCAGAAAAAACTACAACAACAGAGAGAACAACAGCGACAACAAGAAGAACAACAGAAATTACTAGAAAATCAGAAACAGCAAGAACAACAGAAACAACAAGATCAAGAGAAACAACGAGAACAACAACGCGACGAAGGTAGAAGAGAACGACCAAGACAACGAAGAGACGAGCGAGGGAGGGACGATCGAGAAGAACGAAGAGATGACCGGAGAGACGACAGAAGAGAGAGAGATAGAAACGATCGAGATTATTATCGCGGCCGCGATGACCGCGATAGATCTTCCCGCCGTGACTACTCTGGCTCCGAAACTGATGATGATGGATGGGAGAGAGCTAAACCTAGGAGAAGGCGGTACAGATATTAATTTTTCATTTATATTCAATGAGTAAGCTTAAAATAATTTCTCTAAATGTGCGAGGACTCGGGTCCTCCAGTAAAAGTCGAAAAATTATTCAAGAATTAAATTATTCAAACTGTGACATAATCCTTTTACAAGAAACACATGTCTCATGCAAAAAACAAGCGGAGGAATTCGAAATACTCTGGCGCGGCAAATGTCTGTGGTCCTTCGGGACTGGCAGGTCTGCCGGTGTTGCCATCCTCTTTTCTCTAAACTTCCCAGGCAAAATTATCCGTTTTTTGACCGATTCCGAAGGAAGAATATTGAGCTTACTCATTGACTACTATAATTCTAAACTAAATTTAGTAAACATTTACTCTCCCAATACTATTTCGGATCGTAAAAGTTCTTTCTCTTGTCTGCACAATTACTTTCTCCCCCAAGGGGATCTAGTGATCGGGGGAGACTTTAATTGTGTAGACAATGTCCTAGATAAATTAAATTGTTCCGCCATCCTATTGTCTGATCAAAAACTTCTCCGATCCCTTTGTGCTGACTTCTCACTTACAGACATTTGGCGCAAAAACAACCCGCGCAAAGTAACTTTCACCTGGTCTAACAAAGACCATACCCAGGCATCTAGAATTGACCGCTTTCTCGTCGCTAAAGGCTTAACCCTAGTAACGAAATGTAATATTCTTCCATGCGTATACGACCTATCCGATCATGACTTTGTAAAAATTGAACTAACGACTAACCCTTCTAATCACGGTCCTGGAATTTGGAAGTTCAACAGCTCTTTACTCTCAGATGTAGAATTTAAAAACATTATGTCAAAATCGATTAACAACTTTAAGCTTAAAATCCCCGAATTCGCCTCCCTTCGCGAATGGTGGGATGCTCTAAAAATTGAAATCCGCAAAACAAGTATTTCATACTGTATCCGTAAACAGAGAACAGCAAATGCCAAAAGAATCCTAATTACTAAGCAATTAACCCATGCTAAAAACGCTTTACATTCTAATCGCTTAAATAACCCAGGTGTAATTAGCGATTTGGAAAGCCAATTGTCCTCTCTAATCTCGAAAGAAGCCGAAGGAGCTAAAGTCCGCTCCCGAGCACAATGGTTCGAAGAAGGCGAGAAACCAACACGCTATTTCTTCCGTCTGGAGAAAAAACGAGCTGACATGAATAGTTTTGAATCTTTTTTTGACGAGAACGGTGTTCTCAGAAATTCTCAAAATGATCTTGAAAGAATTTTAACCAATTTCTACAAGAATTTATTCACCAAAGATCCTCTTGATATGCGAATTCAAACTGAAATAATTGACGACCTCGAATTTTCACTGACTGATTATGAGCGCAATCTATGTGAAGGCCCTTTTTCTAATAAAGAATTACTTACTGCATTGGAAGGCCTTCAGACCGGCAAGTCACCCGGTTCTGATGGTCTCCCAACAGAATTTTACTCGTGTTTTTGGAACGATTTGAGCGAATCTCTCCTTTCTGTTTTGAACGAGGCCTTTCTTGCTGGCTCCCTCGCGGATAGCCAGTACGAGGGCCTCCTACGACTCATCCACAAAAAAGATGATCGACGCCTCGCAAAAAATTGGCGCCCAATTTCCTTGTTAAACACTGACTACAAGTTAGCATCTAAAATCATCACTGAACGATTGAAAAAAGTCATGAACTCCATCGTGCATTCAGACCAAACGTGCGGCGTGGTCGGCCGCACTATCTTCTCAAATTTGGCCTTACTTCGTGATGCCCTTGACATGATTGACAAAACTAATGAACCAGGTATTCTCATTTCCTTAGATCAAGAAAAAGCTTTTGACCGAGTTGACCACGAATTCATGATGAGAGTATTGCGTAAATTTGGTTTCGGCCCCTCCTTTTGTGGGTGGGTCGAACTATTTTATTCTAAAGCCTTCTCTAGAATCATTGTTAATGGCTCCCTGTCCCCCCCTGTCCACTTAAGAAGAGGGGTGAGACAAGGATGCCCATTATCTCCTCTCCTTTATGTGCTAGTTTCAGAAGTATTATCAACGCAAATCCGTAATTGTAAAGATATTGAAGGTTTCCTGCTCCCCGGAGCAGGGGGCCTTCAATATAAAATATCCCAGTACGCTGACGATGCTACTTGCATCTTAAAATCCGAAAGATCTCTTTCTTCACTTCTCCGAGTCGTATCAAAATTTGAACAAGGATCTGGCGCTAAACTGAACACGTCCAAATCTGAAGCAATGTGGTTAGGAAAATGGCGAACTAGAATTGAATCTCCCTATGGCCTTAAATGGGTCACTAAAATGAGAGTGCTTGGTGTTTACTTCTCAAACGGCCTCGTCAATGTCGACGACGACAATTGGCGGGCCAAATTAGACAAACTAAGTTCGGTTCTAAATCTTTGGAAACAAAGAGACCTGTCTTTTATCGGTAGGACCTTAATTGTAAATACTTTAGGCGCAAGCCGTTTATGGCACGTTGCTAAAGTCATCCCCCCACCCCGTTGGGTGCACGATAGCTTTAAGTCGATCATTTGGCTTTTTATCTGGAAAGGAAAAATGGAAAATGTTAGTCGCGATCGCTGTTGTGCGCCCCCATCATCTGGGGGCCTCAACGTCGTTAATTTTAAAGCTAAGTGCGCTAGCCTGCGCCTTTCTGTTTTTTCCAGTTTAAGAGATGACTTTGGCACATCCAAATGGCATTACCTAGCTCGATATTTTTTAGGACATAAGCTAACTATTCTAGATCCCCGTTTTTCTTTTCCCACCAATTCTGGTCCCTCTTCCTTCCTTCCTTCCAATTACTACCACCTTTGTTTAGATAATTTCCGTACCTTGCATCAGAGAACTGGTGCCTTACCTGATTTACTCACCAGTAAGAATTTATATCTTTTGTTGCTTGACCCCGTCTGCGTTGCACCCCGGTGCTCCGGTTTTTGGGCGTCTGCTATGGACCGCCCCATCAATCGTTGGGCCTGGGTGTGGCGCAAGTCTCGCCTAAAGCTAATTGAAAACAAGAAGAACGATCTAATGTGGCTATTGATCCATAGAATGATCCGCGTAAGATATCTCCTTAAGTCTTGGGGATACATCAATAATGACAAATGCGCGATCTGCGGAAAAACGGAAACTATTGAACACTGCTTCTTGGGATGTCCCAGAGTTGTGAAAGTCTGGGACCATTTCTCCCCCCTTTTCCGTGTTCTACTCGACTCCCCCTTCTCTATCTCCCCTACATCTATCTACTACCCTTTTTCCCTAGACAAATCTACCACCGCTATATCCTTATCTAACTTTCTCAAGGCAACCATCATATATTGGTGTTGGCTTGCCAGAAATAAAGCTACCTTCGAAGGTTCTCTTTTGAGCTCCAACGCGATTATGGACTTAATTAAGAAAGATGTCCAACTCAGAATTCTTAGTAACGACACTGATACCTTAAGGAATTTTTGGTCTTTTAAAAACGTACTTTGTTCGGTCGACGCTGGTAAACCCATCTTCTTCCCCTCTCTTGCTCCCCCCTGAACCTTTGTATATAATAAAACTTGTTAAATCTCGCCCATGAGGGGTGCTTACTCCGGGCTACAGGCCCGCGCGCTGTTTGCGCCCCACATGGTCTGAAATATCTCTTTGTAAATAGTAAATAGAAAACTTTTAAATAGAACTTTGTTACCTCTTACAGGTGGGCGCTTACTCCGGGCTGTTATAGCCCGTGCGCTGTTCGTGCCGCCTGTAAGAGAAAATATCATTAGTTAATTGAGACCTGTAATTACCTAAGTAACTCATAATTTAATTCGAATACTTTAATCAATTAGAATTGTAAATAGATATCATTGACGAAATAAAACTGCCTGGTCTCCAGGCTTTTATATTAAAAAAAAAAAAAAAGTACTGTCTGCAGTTAGTTATATATATATATAGAAATATATAAATTTTCGAAAAAATTGCTGGATGTGTGTTGTATTTAGTTGCAGAGTTCTGCAATATGCAATGATGACAGTCACCCTGATCATGGAATGGCGTTGGTTTCTCTCCCGCACTTCAGATGAAATTCCCAATCACTGAAAAGATAACAAAAATGATCATTCCTTCAGAAATAGTTCTAACTGTATACTTAATTGGCGTATTGCTATGTTTGGTTGCAGAGAAACCAATATTAAAGGCGTCTATTTTTTGTGACTGTTTACTTCTAAAAATGCGAATAATTCAGATTAATTCTCTTTAACTTCTACTTCACGAAATTTTAGTTCTGCCCTCTGGCCACTGTTAGTGGCATCTCATCCATTTATATGGTCATAATTAATTTCTTTCTGAAAAATATCCATCTTTTTCTAAGCAGCAATATATACGATTCCAAGCTTGTTTTTCTGTCAGCAAATTACCTTTGACTTCTTCTTCCTGGATCGTTTAGCAGGCAGACTCTGTTCTTTTTCTGTAAGGTAGTCCTTTAGGCTATCCAGTATGTTTCCTGTATTAACGAAATGATCAATCTGGTTTAGACATACCCCTACATGGAAAACTTAACCAAGTTACGATGAGAAAATATTTTCAAAAACAATCAAGGTATGACACGCGGGACAAGCAACACACCATGACAGACGTCTCCTCTCCCAGTTTTCCAGAGGGAGGGGGGCCGACGTAACATGGCGCGGGATGGCGGGACTGAGATAAAAAAAAAAAAAGGCGGGAAGCGGGACTTGAAAACCCTATTATAATGATACCTCTTCTTTATCTTTTTTTAGAGCCAGATGGTTTGTTTTGTTTGTCCATGGTTTCTGTTTCTGGAGGGAAACAAAGATAAAAAGAACCAAGGAAGGGTGGATAAAGAGAAAAGAGGAAGAAAAGATCGAAGACATTTAAAGTAAAAAAAAAACCGCTATTACGATTTCGTGCGTGCAGATATTAATGTCACCACATGTTAAAAATTGGAAAGATGCTACGAGCCCACTGCAAATGCCCTGCTGGCATAGATGGGAGATGTAACCATGTTGCATCAACACTTTTTGCTTTAGAAAACTATTGTAAAGTAAGGGAAAAACTGGATGAGTCTGATGAGTCATGCACCTCCAAACCATGCAAGTGGAATGTGCCACGAAAGAGAAAAGGTGCAATACAGCCCATAAATGAGATGACTTTTGTGAAGCACGACTATACGAAAGAGAAGAAGATACGTAAGCTTCATCACTCTCCAGTAAATGCAAAACCAAAATGCTTGTCGCGATGAAAACAAGTCAAGGTTTTTTGAAATGATGAAGGAGTACCAGAGGGTATCAGGAAACACTGTAGCTTGGACACATATACTGCCTCAGGAAGTAAAGAAACTTTAGGATGTAAAGGATTCTCTGCTTTCACCGGTCAAATGTCATCCCGTGTCAGCAAAAGAGCTAATAGAAAAGTTTGAAAAAGCAAAGAGAAATCTTATGGTTGATGATTTACAAAGGCAAGATATTGAGGAACAAACTAGAGGTCAATCAAACACTGAATTATGGCATCGCCACAGACAACCAAGGATTACTGCCACAAAATGTTACCGTGTAGCTGTACAGAGAGAAAGTACGTCCCCTACTAAGATAATTAAAGATATACTTGGTTACAACAAGGCCTATCAAAGTAAGTCAATGGAGGAAGGACTGAAAATGGAAGACCAGATTATCAATGATTACAAGCTTCTCAAGCAAAGTCAAGGAGATGAAGGCATAACAGTCTCAAAATGTGGGTTTTTTGTTTCAAAAGAACATGGTTACCTTGGTGCTAGCCCCGATGGCCTTGTACATGATCCATCAGCCTCTGATTCAGAGGGACTTATAGAAGTTAAGTATGTCCAGACATCAAAGGATGAAACACTAGAAAAGGCATTGTTACGCAAGAGCATTTGCAAAAAGAACAGTAATGCATTGAGATTAAATGACAAACACAAATACTTCTACCAAGTCCATCAGCAAATGTTTGTTACTGGAAGAAAGTGGACAGATTTTGTTGTAAAGGGTTCAGGCTGTGATTCACTGTTTTGTGAAAGAGTACATTTTTCAATAGACCGCTGGAAGTCTATTTTGCCCAAGCTAGAATCCTTTTTTAATGACTGGATTGTTCCAGAACTTGTGTATCCTAGAGTCAAGTATGGAATTCCTAAATTGAATGCTCGTTCAGTTTAAAACAGTCAAAATCAATGTGTTCATTTCAGTAAAAGTGTGTAATTTAAGAAAACTATACAATGAAATAGGCAAATCAAAATTTAATGGGAATTAGTGGTTTGCCCAAATTATGTTGCACACTTTTTAGTACTATCAGAGTGTAAACAATATATTTGTGAAGGTAGAATGGTTTTCAAAAGCCTGTGAAACACGTACTAAGTTTTGTACATGTTTAGTGCTTTTCTGCTTAAATGCTTTTGTTTCTATTGTTTAATACTGGCACTATTAGAAAGTAAATAGTATTAATTGTTTCACAGGTTTTTTAAAAACCACCCTATAGGTATTTGCTATAGCTAAGATTAGATAAACTTTGTCTTAAAGAAACAGCGATCTGTTTTGTCTATACACATTAACTCAGTATTTTTATACATTGTACACAGTTATGTTCATATTTGACTGAGTAAAATATTTACTAACTACATGTATAGTGTGCTTGGATTATTGTAATGACTTATAACCAGTCTGGTTACAGTCCAGTGGTATGATGGCAATATCATAATACATTATCAAACACTAGTTTATCAATGCTATTTTAATGCAAGGCAATAAAACATAAATCCATACCATTGTTAAGTATTAAAATGTTGCTTTATATTCACATAAATTTTAATTAATCAAAGGAGGGTAAAAATTAGAAAGTCCAGCCACTACAAATAACATATCAGATGCTATGGGGGCAAGAGTAATTGGAATTCGGTGGTCAAAGATGTGCCAATTCTTTATTCTCTCCATCAATCGCTCAACATGTACTCTCAAACTGGCAACAATCTTGTTGTGGTTGGTTTCTTCCTTTGAGAATTGTGTATCTTTAACCAAAAATGCTGGTCTAATCAGTTCTGCTCCCACAGAAGCAAGCTCATCAGTGCAGTTGAACCCTTTGTCTGCCATAACTTGATCATAAGGTTGTAACTTGTCCAACAGTCCACTTTGAGCTGTTATTTCCTTGTCAGAAGTTGAACCAGGAAATAGCTCACTGACAAAACATAAAGCACCACTGGGTGTTATACCAAGCAAGGCTTTCATCGTCGTTCTAGACTTGTATGACGAGTAGCAAGCAGATTGAGAATTAAGTGCTGAGGGTTTCTCCATCTCAAACTCTGTACAGTCCACAATAATGACACAGTCTGGATAGAAGGATTTGAAAATGTCAGGCATGTAGAGTTTGAGAACTTCCCTGGGTGGAATAGTAATAAGTGGCTCAAACTGTCCCCTCAGAAATCTCGTCCAGGCCCTTGAAACTTTGGATACAAGGGGTCTTGAGACACTAAACCGATGAGCAAGGTCCTTTTCCAGCAATCCAAGCCTTAATCTCACTAGTGTCAAAGTAAACTCTTGGAACTTGGTTAAACATCGAGGTCTGCCACACTGAATTCCTGGGTGCGTTCGTTCATGTTCATATTCAATATGCTCTGCTGCATCTTTAACCATGTCGAAACATATCAGTAGTGCATTATAGTCTGGTAAACCAGTATAAAAGGCAATGTCTTCAGCATTGTCTTTATATTTCTCAATATCGAAACGAAAGTTTTCAAGAGAGTGTCTTAGTCTTTTTGTTTCTTGCTCGAGTTTTAAGTTTGCCTCGAGTAGGTTTGCATTTTCTTCACTCAACTTGGCATTTTTCTCCAGCAGCTGATTCTTTTCATTTGTCAATTCACTGATGTCCTTTTTAAGCTTTTGCAACTCCTTTAACATTGTTTCGATTTCCAATCCTGTGAGAGATGTTTGTGTCTCACGATTGTTCTCATGTTCGACTGTCACTGATGCTTGTGCCATGTCTTTCTTTTCCTCCCTCTTCTTCTTTTTTGCTTCCTGAATTGCCAGATTTTCTTCGAAGCTGATGACTCTTTTTAGCTGTCGTCTAGTGCTTTCTGCCTTTTTCCAAGGAAATATAGTCGGCAGATGAGCTCGACTGAGTTTCTCGCCACCTATGAAATGGTCTGAGCAAATTCGAGTATTTGTGGAGTCCAATTTTAGCGAATCATTCTTCAAAATGACTTTGTATTGCTTTCTGGTAAACTCATCTTTCGGTAATCTGTAGAAATGCAGATGTGAAGCGTTCCTAAAGCTGTTTGTACAGCCAGGAACGCAACAATTATAGTGAGGCATTTCAGAATTACTTTGTAAATATGACTCGTCTGTCCCTTCAATCAATCCATAGATGCTTTGCGGTCCCAACTCGAACCCAATCCCTGACTCGTTTAGAACATGGTGAATAGAATGTTGTTTCTAAGACAAATGAGCACTAGTGTGCGGAGCAAGCTTAGCAGTTTTGTTTCTATTGCTGTTGGTGATGCAAACAGTGCTTTCATTATCTGTTATGAAAACAACTGTTTTCTTTTTTAATTGGCTGCACCACACGCTTAAACAAGAAGGTGCGCTATAAAAAGAGAGGTGCCTTAGGTACCCCTGGACCATTTGTCAATCAACCGTCGTGTGATGTAGAGCTCTAAGAGTGAAGTCAGCTTGAGCTATAGCTAATCCAAAGCAGTGAACAGCGAGCGCATTCCTCGCAATTTTTTCATTACAATAAAAGAATTTTTGAGATTTGTATTTCCTTTCTCCAATGGAAACTGTCTTTATTGGTGGCGGTAAATTTGAAATCGAAGTAATAAGGGGTTCACACGTTGCATCATTGCCACCATGCTGGTGGAAGTAAACATCTCATTAGCTCCATTTGTTCGTGTACCAGGCACCGAAGGGACCTCTCCTTTTATAGCACGCCTTCGTGTTTAAGCCTAAACTATTGGAAAAAATTCCAGGAAGCTAATATGGTGGTCCTTCCAAGAGTCTGGCCATGCACCAAATGCCCACTGTTTTCCGAAAGTAAGACCGTAACCACTACATTGTGCTGAATCAGTGAAAAAAGGGTAAGCTGTACGAAGAGGCCAAGTCATCCTCAAGGAAAAATTATTTTCCATTGAAAGAGCTCATGGAGGTTTCCCAAATCCGTAAATATTTTTTGGCTTCACTTGTCAGCGTATGAAATGATGAAAAAGCTTAATTCCAATGGCAAGATTGATCAGCCTCCGAAGAAAAACTCTCCCCGGAGTTACAACTGAGATTGCAAAATTCAATAAGCCAATCAGAGATTGGAGCTCCTTCAGTGTGACTTTCTTCCTCTCAAGCAAACTACGAATTGCCAACAAACATTTTTTTAACTTTTTCATAAGGCAGCATAGCTTCATCTCTACTAAAATCTACTTCAATTCCAACAAAAGTTAAGACTGGAGAAGGGCCCTCAGGTTTTTTCTGGTGCCATAGGTACTCCCGCATTCTCACAAAATGTCAAACATTTTTGAAGGCTAGTTTTTACATATGTCTAAGTATTCAGCCGCAATTAAAAAATCATCCAGAATATCAATAAAATGTGGGATATCGAGTTTGTTACGTGCAACCCATTCCAAAGCAGTAATAAGCATCTCAAATGTTCTACATGAACTAGCTAGTCCCATTGGCAAGGAGCAATCTACATAATAATTACCCTTCCAGTGCATACCTAATCGACATTAATCAGCAGGGTTTACTGGGTTTATACGGAAAGCACTCCTAACATCAGTTTTAGCCAGATGGCAGTTTAGTCCTATTTTATTTATCATTTTTACAGCATCATCTACTGATACATAGTGCACTCAACATAATTCTGATGAAATCAATTCATTCACTGAACCTCCGCATGGATAAGAGAGGTAGTGTATCATGCGATATTCACCTGGCTATTTTTTAGGAATAACCCCCAAAGGGGAAACTTTCAAGTTATAAAATGGAGGCTGAACAGAAGGGCCCCGAATTCGCCCCTCACAAATTACCTTGTCCAGCTTACGGTCAACAATCTCTGAGTTTTGCAGGGCTGACTGCAGATTCGATGAATTCTGCCCTGTTGTGTTCCTTGAAAATGTAAACGAAAACCATAAACAGAATCTAATAGTAGCTCCTAAGAAATTTGAGCATCATAGCCTTCTAAATAAAATGCCAGCTTCTCAACTAAAACTAGTGTTGGGAGTGCTCCTGCTGTTGGAGACACGTTTTTTCCCTTGCCCTGCAGAATGCTTTGGTTGTTGGAATTTGGCAATGGGATGAGACTGCCGACACCGGAAACACTGGTGTTTAAAGGAACATCCAGGGCACTGTACTCCCCTATGAAATTTCCAACAATACCCTTTGGGAATATAGATACCCTCACGCCTAGCTCTCTTTGGATGGTTAGTGGGCTTGTCCCGAAAGGAATGAGATCTTAACCAGAGCTCGGAATGATTTTGATCCCATGGGGTACCCTGGGATTGCCGAAGTTTATGAAAGTTATCGTAAAATTTCCAGTTCGCCTCAAGGGTAGCAATGACAGAACTATATTTCATCAGTGCAGGGGTGTCTTTTGGGGATCTCTCTGTATAAATTGCAACGTATATCTGAAACTTGGATGTCCACAGCTCAATACTATGCAAATGGTGCATCTTCACATTTGGAGCAAGCACCACTGACGGCTGCCTCCACCCCCCCCCCCCCTTTGTTGTTTCAAATTTGATGGTATACTGATCATCATCTGTATTACTTATGTTGCTCTTGAGTAATAAGGAAAAAATCGATAAACTCATTAGCCCATATTTGGTTTTTAAGTTCCTCTGGCACTATGTTCCTCAGAGGAATTGCTTCTGAGAAGAAAGAGTTCTTACTGGTAGATGCTTTTTTTCCTGATTGCCAATCACGTTGTCAATCATCCTCTGCACAGTTTCTTTGACAGCACCTGATGCTTCCATATCTGGCTGAACCTCTGCGCTTCAGTCATTCCTGAACCTCTGCGCTGCATTCATATAAGGCGGGTTAATTCACAAGAACTGCAGATTCCTCGAGGTGACGGCGCCGTAAAACTCGGCTGCTGTGGGTGATGTGGCCTTCCACTCAAGGCATCGGAAAGGACGCGAGATATTTTCAGACACAACGACAACTCATTACGGACGACAATTTACAGGAAACCGAAACACACCGACAGATTACTAGACGAGTCATCCTACAACCCTACATCACACAAAGCCACAACTATCAGAACTCTAACACGACGCGCACAACTAGTATGCGACTCGACAGACAGCTTATCCGACGAGAACAAATACCTTCACCGTGTTTTTACGAAGAACAACTACAACAACGACTTCATCCGACGAAACACTCACCGACCCACTACCACTACCGAAACAAACGACACCGCAACCCCTACGACTACAGCAACCATACCATACATAAAAGGCATGTCTGAAAACATCTCGCGCATCTTACTACCCTTTAATATCCTCGTCGCCCACAAACCCATCACCACACTACGTCAGTTACTAACCAACGTTAAAGACAAAGACGAACCGAGGAACAGACAGGGAACGATTTATAACATCAATTGCTCCGACTGCCAAGCCTCCTACATCGGTGAGACTGGCAGAAACCTCACAACAAGACTGACTGAACACAGACGGGCGACGAGGAAAGGTGATGTCAGCAATCACATTGCTGAACACCATCGACTTACCAACCACAACATTGACTGGGACTCTGCGCAATGCCTAACCTACAGCACTGACTATTTTCAACGACTGACTCTGGAGAGCTGTATTACTAGCTTAAAACAGACTCCCCTAAACAGATGTCAACAACTACCCGCTCCATACAAACGACTCATTCCCGACATAAACATCGCAAACGACCGCAAAAGAACGACCTAACCTTACCGACAGATCGAAACAGACCAATCATGACCGACCTACGTCACTTGAGTCTTACAGCCAATAACATCACGGCAAAACCAACCGATCATTTCACACGAACTGGAATAAGAACATTCTACTGACAACAATCATTCACTTGACTCTGATGATGACTTCCGCATAGGTTTTCGAAACGTCAGTCACTACCACCGACAACATTCCTTCTCAGGACTACACTCACCCGGACGATCAGACTACACCTTCACATGTTACCCCCGGGTTCAAACCATTTACTGCAAAATGGTTTATAAAGGTAATTATCTGAGCGGTTATAATGCATCCAAAACTAATCGCAGTTCAATGTATAATTTTTTTTTTTTTTTGATAGCCACAGGCTATCATTTCACTATTTCATAAAACACTAATAGAGAGATAGAAACAAGAATGGAAACAAAATAAAATTAAGCGTCTCCTTTAGTGATCTAAAGCTAAAAGAAAAGCTGACAATAAAAGTTATCTGTAAATGATCGACGATGATGGTGATGATAATGATAACAATAATGGTGTTGATGGTGATGATAATGATGACGATGATGGTGGTGATCATCTTCTACTTAGCTAACTGTCAAGTTACTACTTGTAATTGTTAGCTTCATTAAAACTTGGAGTAAGTTTTGACACCAAAAATTTAACTGAGTAAAACATTCCCTTTTTTTGTTGATTATTAAAAGAGCTTGAAAAAACGCCTTTGCAATTTCTTTCATTTTAGATGGACATAAGCTTTGTTTGTTGTAACTGTCTAGGTTAGATATTAGTAACGCTTCTGTCAGATCGTGTTTCGGAACCTCGTGCGTCCTTACTAGTAGTCTGATCTGCCTATACGGTCTAAGTTTGCGTTCTTGAAGTTTATTGTGTTCGTTGCGAAGTCTTTGGATCTTGCGTATATAACTACTCAGGCGTACAGAGAGGACAATCCGTAAGCACGTGTTTCTACCTTTCTTAGTTTCATTTCGTCGGTTCATTTCTAGCTTAGTTGTTTTGCCGTTTCCTGCATTCGTGTTTTCATCACATCCAATTATTGTTCGGCTTTTTCCTTTCATGTCGTTTAGACTAGTTTGACGGTTTTGAGCATTAGTACATTGTAATAAACATAATTCATTGGAAATCAACACGAAGTTCAGTGCTCTTAATCAGTGCTTCGACGTCCTTATTTCTAATTCTGAACTTGCGGTTACAGCGCCTGCAGTCTGTTACATTCGTGTTATAGCTTTTATAACAAAACAAACGAAAGGGCGAGGCTAAAACCACAGGGTAACTGTTAATGTAACAGCAAAGCCCTTGTGAAGATGGAAACAGAGCAAGAATGGGAATTCACCAAGAATAAGACTCAAACCCAAGTAGGTAGTAAATTTGGTGAATGGTTTAAAGGCTTGGAGCGAAATTTCACAACAGGGAAATGGAATTGGATCAACGGTAAACCTCTGACTTTTGACAAGTGGCAGAGCTCAAATCCTGACCCAAACGACTTAAATAGTTCAGTTTACGAAAGAAAAAAAATTACAAAATGTTTAAAAGAAGGCTAGGTATGGCTGAAAGAGTGTTTTTAGAGTAGCTGGAATAATGAATAGCGAGAGTTGTAACAATCGGAAATTTCCCAGGAGACAGTTGAAGTCTTTTCGTCCTCAGAATATTGATTTCCTTTTTCGTTTAATTCGAATGAATTTCTGTCGTTTCTGTTTTCTGAATCTCTTTTTTCTTTCAGAGATAGCATTCTTCGTGTAACTGTCAAAAACAGGTAGTCGCTTTTGGGCAAATCCAAGAGAAAGTCTGGGTCAAAGAATCGATAGCATAAGATTTTGACGAAGCGTAAAAGTGTAACCTGGCCCTTCCGCCAATTTCAATGTACCTCTTTATATATATACCTTTCACGATTTTATAACCGTTTTTTTACAAGTACTTGGGAAAGTAACTAGAAAGACAATAAAACATGCTAATGTCAGAGTATACGAGTAGGGTCAGTGACTACCCAATTTTTACCCCCGTTTTTTTTATTTTTATGTTATTTCTTTTCCCAACAATTGTTGCTGACGGGCCAGGGATCCTCCACTACCACTTTACCAGTTGTTACAAACGTTGGTGACCTCATGAATGACAAAAACTGCTTCATCCTTTGTATGACAATCGCTATCTTAGCAGGATTGTTGTTGATATCATTAATCATCCTTGCTGTGGTTTTGATACTGCTACGGAAGAAACAAAGGAAAATAGGTAGTTGATTTTATTGGCATTCCATTTAAAAATTTTACTTTTAGCTCTCTCTATTATCCTGGTCATCTAGGGGCAGACTCGATTGAAAAAAAAAAATCAAATCAAACGGTCAAGTGTGCCAAATGATGAGTTTAGGATAAGAGTTGTGGGAGATAATTAAGAAAAAGCGAAAAAAAAAAAAAGAAAACTCTTTTTGTCTTAGTGTCCTGTAGTTGAATACTATGCTCCCTTGTAAGACCGAGTGGCACTGCAAAAATAACATTTAAACAAATTATTAGATTCTATGCCAAATCGGGTTAAAATTGAGCAATCAAGACGGGCTAAAGAAAATACTCTATAATAACTTTAGGTAAGCTCAGAGTCTTAATGGTTTGATGGCTTTATAAGGCTGACAGTGAAAATTATTCCATCATCGTCACCAGAAATTGTTTTTAAGGTTAACATTTTTTACGACTATGTGTGAAAATTTTTCAATTGAATTTTTTTTAAATGTTCTCAGTTTTTTGGCGTCTGTAGCTTCCATTAAAACACTACGGCCGGCTAAACCCACGTACATGTCGTTTGTAGTCTGGCTACAACTTTTCCATCAGCCCAAACCTTAACTCTTCTGAGAAAATAAAAGTAGTGTGTTTGCTTGTTTGTTTGTTTTTTTTTTTCTTGTTTTTTTTTGTTCATTATTATTATTATTATTATTATTATTATTATTATTATTATGCAGTACACACTTCTGAATGCTTCAGATTACAAATAACACGGAGCCAAAGGCGTAGCCTATTCAATCGTCACTACTACATAGATGTAGGTCGGCGGGATTGCACCTCCCTTCATCGGGGCCCGGCCGTCCACCTTAAACATAAAAAAAAACTACATAGATAAAAGCTAAACTTTGAAAAAATTGTGTGCCCCTAGACCCTAAAAGGAAATAAATGTTCGATCAACCTATTAAAACCACGCTTGAACCTAGCTTCGTCAAGGAACTTAGTCCTATAGGACATTAAAAGTTCAGACACAAATAAACCTAAGAGTTCTAAAATGGTATACCCATAGACCCTAAAATGGAGATAAATGTTTAAAACCTATACTTAAAACTAACGTCGTGGGAAGAACTTAGTCCGATAGGATCTTGAAAGTCCTGTCAATGTCAAGGGAGCTAGAGACTACAGCTTTCTGCATGTTCCTTAGCACTTAGTGACATCGACCTCTTCCAACCAGTTGGCGTATCCTTTCCTTGACCGTTCGCGAACTCCCTCCAAATGCATCTATTATGATGTTATGCTGCTCAATCTTGTACTCTGGGTATCTCCTTCTTAATTCGTACCGCAGCGGGGCGTACTTGTTCGTCTTCCCTGCACATTACTACATATGCGGCACTTCACATCCTCACTCGTGCGATTCCCTGTCTTTTTCCATCCCTCTGCTTTCAGTTCCTCAACATCTCTTTCCTTGGCAGCAGTCTTCAACCATATCCCAATCTTCTTCACAGGTGCTTCGAAATCGTTCGCTACACATGTGACCAATTGTTGGGGATGCACCAGAGATAAGTTGAGCCCAAACTCAGATGCATATTTCTTGGCATCGTTCACCATTGATCGCCGGCCCATCTCTTCTGATCTCTCCTCAAACCGCCTTACTACCTCCATAGCGGGATCTTCATTAGTACAGAGTACTGCAGCCTTAACCTTAACTTGCTTGTCCTCTCGTTCAAACTGTTCAGCCCACGGCCCCCAAGCCCCCTCTGTAGATATACTAGGACCGTAGACCCAAGAGGGTGCTTACCCCCATTCTCAAAGATAACCGTTCTTGCTTTTCTGTCCAGCCTCTTGAGTTCCGCTATGGGCCAGCACTGGGTGTGCATCAAGTAGCTTAGCACCGGCATCACAAACTGATTGGAAGCCTGCACCTTGTTGTAGTCTGAGAGCGGGCTAGTCCATATCAAGGATAAACGTTGTAAAAAAGTCTTGCCTGTGATCTGGAGACTGAGATTATCAATTTGTTTAGTGCTTTCCATAACTCCAAAGAACTTGTAATAGGACCCCTCGCCCAAGCTCTTGACAACCTCCCTCTCGCCGTCCCAAACACTCACTGTCTCCTTCGATTCCAATATCCCTCTTTTCACATGGGCCACTGAGCACTTTCTTTCGTTCCACTCAAGTCCTTTGTCCTTCATCGCTCCTCTCACAACAACCATAACGCTCCTTAGCTACTCTCTTGACGCTGCAAAGACCTTTAAATCATCTATGTACATAAGATGAGTTACAACCAGTCTGATCGACTTAGATAATCTGTAGCCTTCAGTCGCTTTCAACATCCACGAGACCGGGTTCATGCATACCGTATAGAGCCTGGCGCAAAAGTCGACACCCTGCGGAAGTCCCCTCCTAAAGGCTATCACCTCCGATGTCTCCATGCCTTGGGCTGTGCGCACTAATATTCCGGTGTTCCAGCTGGCACTAAGCTTGTGAGCGACCTTGCAAAGCCATGTTGGGAACCTATGCATCGTAAACATCTCCATTCGCCATCCATGATCCACACTGTCATAGGCTTTCCGTACGTCCACCCATGCCATGCTCACGTTGCGCTTCCAACGCTGACTATCCTGACCAACCATTCTATCGATCAACAAGTTATCACCAGTTCAGCTACACCCTTCCTTCGCACCACGTTGATCTCCCTACATTAGATCGGACTTCTTGAGGTGCTCATCTATGAGTTCCAGGAGAAATGACGTGTACTACTTGAGGATTGTGTTCAAGCACGTTATTGGTTTGGTGTTATCGCTTAAAAACTGGTTTGGGAATCAGCGAAGTTTTCCCCTGCGTAAACCAAAGTGAGACGTCATATACAGCCCCTTATTATTATTAATATTAACTATTATCATTATTATTATTGTTATTATTATTATTTTTATTATCATCATCTCTGATTCTTCTTGATTCTTCTGTCCTTACACCATTAGCGCCGGATCCAATCCAGGTTCTGAGGCTCCAATGGGTAGTCATGGTCTTCATTCAATCGATAGAACTTTTCGGATGTGGCTTGATCCTAGGAGGGTGATCTTTTGAAGTTCTGTGATGTTAATTTTTCCTGGTATCTTGTCAATGTGTTTTTCGATACTTTTCTTAACTACTCCAAGTGCCCCGATGACAACAGGCACTGTTATTGTTTTTAATCCCCACATTTTCGTAATCTCAATTTCCAGATCTTTATATTTGGACAGTTTCTCTGCTACTTTTACTGATGTATTTCGGTCGGAGGGGATTGCCCTATCTATCAGCATGTATGTCTGTTCTTGCTTATCTTTAATAATAATGTCAGGTTTATTAGCTTTGATCGTTTTATCGGTGTGTACTTGCATATCCCAGAGAATGGTAGTTTTTTTCAATTTCCGTAACAGTTTCTGGTTGGTGCTCGTACCACTCATCATTTGCTTTGATGTTGTAATGCTTTAAGATCTTCCAGCGCATGTCAGTTGCGGCGTTGTTATTCTTTTTTATGTATTCGGTTTTGGCTAACTCCGGGTATCCAGATAGAAAGTGGTCGATGCTTTTCGTCATACCTATCACATAACCGGCAGAGATGACTAGTTCCGTCTTTTATGATTTTATGGTGGTATAATCTGGTAGCTAAACCTTGGTCTTGAGGTCTTATTGTTTTACTGAAGACTTAAAAGTCTTCAGTTTCAGCTTTCAATCCTGTTCCTTTCAGCCAATTATATGTTTCCTTAAAGTCCACATCTGCTTCCATGATTTTCTACAGATATTGTCCGTGCATGGCTTTGCTTTCCCACTTCTGTTTGATGTGGTCTAGCGTTTGTGACTTGGCACGTTGTTTAACTCTCTTAGCTAGCTTGGTAACTGACTCTTTGTTCTTTCTTGCTATCTCCTTGACATTTATTTCTTGAATTTTTCAGCGTATTTTCTTTATTATTACAGATAATAAAAGTAAAAAACCAGGAAAGATTTATTACTCGACGTTTCGGGGTCATCGTGACTCCATTATCAAGAGACTAGTTTAAAAACATGCAACACTACCACCTCCAGCACAATAGTGAAATGCCTGAACGCTTGATCGAGCAATTCAACGTCATCACGAAATGCAACGGCAAATTTGATTGCCTTGTTAATGAAATGTTGTATATTCGCATGCGTAAGCCAAAACTGAACGTGCAAACGGATTCCATCCGCGCCAAGGTGTTTGTTTAAGCCGTTCAGTCTAATTTATGCTATTCTTGTACCTTTCCTTATTTGCATGTTTTTAAACTAGTCTCTTGCTAATGGAGTCACGATGACCCCGAAACGTCGAGTAATAAATCTTTCCTGGTTTTTTCTATGCCTTTGCTTTAGCAAATCCCTGCTGATCAAGTGATAATAATAGTATTTTATCTTATTTGAGGAATGAAACTGCAATAAAGTAAGTACTTCCTATTTCACTTGTTTTTATTTCAATCATTCATTCAGTCTGATGTAAATCCAGTAAGGCTAAGTGTATTGCTAAAACGTGTCATGATTCAGAACAAGAGATTATATACTGTTTGCATATTCTTGTTCAGACGTTATACGTTTTCTCTGCTGCACCCATTTTTGATATTCGATTGGCCTGATTCAAGAGAGCAACAAAGACCTTTGGATCGTATGGGAAGATAGAAAACTTCTCAGTGCTCTTAAAAATGACAAAAGCCAGGTAGCTGATAGTTCCTTAAAGGACAATGGGCAACAGCTTATATGATATCACAGTTTTGTACTAATATAATGCCATATTTACTTGCCGCGAAGAATAATTGTGCAGCTAGATCTCTTCTCGGACGTGTGAAAAAGCGACTTTTTATCTCGAAACCCGCGTATCTCCACAAAAACGGGACCGACGGTCTGCGTGCCGTCAAGCCACTTTGCTGACGAGATTGACGGGAGATAAACATAATAGCTGCTAATGTGGGATAAATTGGTCACAAAGTGACGCTTTTATTTCACCCGACATCAAGAACATTGATATAATAAACATCACGCAGTCTCTTAAGCAAAGATGGGGTTCAATATCGGCCACCGCCACAAGAATGTGGCAACCCCACCAAGACGACCGCAGAGCCTGGAGATCAACGGTAACAAACCTAATAGAACAAACCTAATAGAACCGTAACGATGCGAGCCAATGACTGACCATCGTTACGTTCCACATGAAAACGATAAAGCTGTGTAAATGAGATAAGCGGACGCGGGCACAGCCCAAGCAACGTACTAACGATTAAAGTAGTCTGGAAAGCATATCATTATCCAGATTTAGGAAAAAGTACAGACAACGGAACCGAACAAAATGGCTGTAGTCGTTTAGCTGTCGAGAATGAACCGACAGCCCAATGCCTGACTCCATTCATCCCGAAGGCAATCTTGTATTAAATGTCCTCCAGCGGGGCCATTCAAGGGGAAATGACAGCTATCACTCAAGGTACACAGCTTCAGAGCTCCCCTCGGCAGCAATTCTCAAGCATAGCCATAGCTCTCGGTTCTAGAGTCAACCCAAATATCAAAGTAAAAGTTTTGGGTAATGAATATGTTGATTTTGGCGGTTTCCTTTCATTGTCCCCTAATATCGATCGTTATTCCCCGTCCTTAACGCCCTCAAGTAGGTCGCCTAATCAGCCCCAGCTGACACTAGAACCTAGCCAGCCACCTAAGAGGATTCATAACCTCAATCAGTGGTTATCAGCCTTCAATACTTAGTGTTGCCTTTTTATACGTATTTGGCTATTACAGTAAAGAACATTGAAAAAAGACGAACAAACAAACAAACAAAATAAAGGAAAACACAGGTTTTACGGGGGAAAACGAGGAAGTTTCTTTCATATGATGACAACCAGTAGCACAGAGAGAAAATAATACTCTCCAGTATGTCATTCCAGATCATATTGACCTCTTCTAGGATAGGTTGAGACCCTTAGACTCGTCTTCTGCATGAATGGTTTTGTTTAGACGTAGTTACATATGATACCGAAAACAAATCTCTTTCTATATTCCCTTCTGCCTGATCACAGAGATTAATAAGATAACAAGGCTAAGACACTTGATATAGGTTACTTTAATGACTAGCACAGCAGGTTTCATCAAAGACAAGCCCATCGATGCAGAAATCGCTATTCCTCCCATGAATTTAACATCAGAAGAAAATGTAAAGATTATATAAAGGCAAATGGGTTTTCATTCAATTTGTATAGATATCATAATTATTCATTAGACTTAGTAATAAATAGGGTGTGCTGCTCGTTTTCAGTTGTTTGAACTTATGTTTGAATGTCTCCCTGTTGGCAGTCATTTTATTCCCATTTTCATGCAGATGCGATGGCTAACCTGGATCCACACTGTATGATTGTGAATACATGAAAATCGTACATGTGAACTGCGGTTAAAGAAATGAATATAAAAGGGATACTCGCAGTAATTAGTGAGCACCACTAGCAGTAGTGAAAATAAGGCCTGAAAGGTCAAAGGTTGTACAGGATTTGAATCCATGACCTGAATCCTTTTCCTGTTTTCCTTTTCTTTATGTGTTTGCTGTCACTCTACAGGAATCAACATCACTTTCAAGAGAGTTTGCCGCTGAATGCTTCAAGTGTAGGTGTCCAGCTGCTTTGCTTTGCGGCGAGAAATGGAAGAGAGAATGGAAGAAACCGAAATTAATCGTTAGTCTAACGGGAAGGTGTATATACCGCGCTGTGTTCAGAGACAATGATGGTAATTACACAAATAAAGAAATTAGAATTACACAATATGAATCTTAACAAAGAAGGAATGAAGAATACGCAATACAAAAGGTTCATTTTCTTCATTTCTTTTTTCCCCACACTCATTTTCCACTCTGACGCTTCTTGACTGTGAAATGCAACTGAACCTTTTTCAGATTTCTGAAGACGATGGTTCCCGAACATACACTTCCCTTGTGAAATCAACTTAAGAAGTCAAAGAAAACAGTGGCATTGATTATGTGAATCAAATACTTGTTCCTGAGTATGTTAAGTGCCACTCCCGGTAGGAGCGGTCCACTCGACTTGCCGTCCACAAAAAATTTTCCTTATTTTTTTTTACTATGAAAAGGGTTTAGGACACATGTTTAAAAAATAGTTTGCTTGTTTTCCAATTCTCCTTTTTTGTCTCGCCACAAGCGAAAATAGACTTTTGGCCAGACCAGAAGTGCAGACAATGATCGAAAGTGTAAATTTCACATCTTTTGTCGAGCGCGCTACGACTGTAATAGTGTAGTTCACGGAATTCTCTTTTGCTTCAAGTTGTAAGCTATATTCAGTCAGTTCACAGACAAAAATATGGGAGCTTCACTTGAAATCTTACTCGTACCAGCGTGATCAAAAGAGACCCTTCGCCTCGACCTTAATTTGCATGTCAAAAATTAGACAACTTAAAAGAAAGAATTCTTAAAATTCAGGCCTAAATCGGGCTAAAAAAGCATAACGGAGAATATATTATACACCAATGATGTCACCGATTGCTTCCAACCTGCGAGTATGTCTCTAGCTTTCATTCCCCATCATCTTAAAAACAACCCAAATCAATGTCTTTACTTAATCACGCCCGTTTCAAAGCTAATTGTCATAATTCTGAAAGATGACCAAGATATGTCTTTGACTGTTCAAACTCGGTCCTTTTCTCTTCTACGTAAAGTATTTTAGGTTTTCATAACGGTTGGATAGTAAATAAATCGCGAGTTGCTCTAAAACGTTGCATAAACATGATCAGTCATAACGCTTAAATAACTTACAAAGTAAACAATGGAGATCGGAAGGCGCTTCCTCGATAATTTTCCTTGAATCAGGTCAAGAGCCACGTACAGAGTGGAGAAGATCAATATTAAAGAATCCAATTTAGCATTCTGGTCATTGCAGACATACTGTGTAGCTTAAAAGGACACACAAACAAGTTAAAATACATGTACGTTAAGGTATTATTTACAAAACAACCTTTAATAAGAAATCTTGCAGTTTCTACCGAAGTTTAGCACACGGAATGCAGTCCACAGGCCCTCCTTCCTGAACATTTGCTGCTGTCAGTAGAGATCTTATGTTGTTACAGTCCACAACGTTCTTGAGGGACGAGCTCAATCTTTCCCTACCACCAAACCCGGCTTGGTATATTGCGTGATGTGATTATGGTAACTAGTCCATTTGTTCAATGACTTGCATTTGTTTGCGGGTATGTCAATTGTAACTAAAAAGTAGTTGATGTAACGAGTTAGAACCGAGAGTTATGAGTGGACTGAGGTAAAGAAATTGGGGATGGTATTTGAGCTGACATGGGTCAACATCCCTCTCCCCTTGTTCCATAATTTTGAAGGTGTGAAGGTTCTGGCAGGTCTCGATCCAACCCCCTCGTTATAACTAAGTCTGTCACTCACGTGTTTGTTTAGCGGAGAGGAGAGGGTTTTTAGTTATTGATATGTTTTGAGAAATTTATCACACAAAAATGTCTACGTGTTTCACGGAACGCAAAGATTGTAGTTCCTGCGGGTATTTAAGAGTTTCAGCCCCAATATCTCTCTTGGAATGCTAGGATCATAGGACGACGTATCAAGTCATTTAAAGTACCACCATCTAAAAACAAATCACCAGAAATGAATGTCAAACGAAGAGCCAGGTTCAAAGCTTCTTCTTGGGGCTTTCTGCTTTGAAAGGAAGAAAAGACACAGTCCTGTAAGATCCAGAGCAGAATGCAAACGACGACGACGACGGAAGTCTCATCGATGAAGAAAACGGTTACCTTGAAATATGAAGCAAGGAAAAAGGATGTAGCGGATGTTATTACCGAAATCGGACTTGCTTATCCAGTATTATCATGGGCACAATATTTGCGAACATGTTAAAAATGACACGTTAGAGAAGTGTAAAGTCGCCACAGGGATAAGGACAAATAAACCGTAGGTCCCCTCTCCTGCATCTATTAATTAGTTAATTTGGTTAGGCAAGCGACGTTAAAGAACCGACTCTCGAGATTCCTCTGATGTGGTCTGTCCTGTTTACTGGGAATTGGGGGAAGGGGGCATCTTCAAATAAGTTTCCTTCGATTGTTTGTAAACTGCTGATGCAGTCCGGCCAAAGTCCCCCGAAAAGTATTGTGATGCCCATTTGATCATATCCACATGTTATTTTGCGCAATATAAATATTAAGTTATTATTATTTTCTACAAGTTATCAATAGTAGGCGAGGATTATTAATAATTAGTGTTATGGAGAGCGCCCATATTTTTCTAGAGTGCGTTGCGTTACGTAATTATTAAAAATAGAACGAAGAAGTTTCTAGAACATTTAGTCATGATGACTAAGCGAGAACTTTAAGGAGAACCTTCTAGAACCGTGACTCAGCATATTTTTGTTATGATGTAATCATAGTGTAATGTTTCTAAAAATAGCAATATTACAGATCTCTAGAACATTCTAGAACTTTTCTGAAAGATATATAAGGAGTCACGCTAGCTTAAAGAGGAAGGCCTTTTAGTGAGCTATAACTGCTGTTGCGAAGAGCCCAGAGGAGCGAGAGCCGGACAGAGTTGTTTACTGGAATTGAAAGTCGTGTGGAAGGCTACGTGAGAGAAAGAATTACGGACGTCGACATTTCGTTAAAGATTTTCAAGAGAACTGTGAGTTGTGCGGTAGTACACTGAGATTTAAGTGATATTATTTGTAAAGGGCTCTAAGTTATAAGGATACTGATTGTATTAGTATTTATATCGCTCCGTAGCTAAGTGAAAAAGATAGTTATTGTACTGGTTGTCGATATCGCTTCGTAGTTATTACGTCAGTCAATAAAGTAGTTGAGTTGTACAAGTTATATCTTTCTGGCGGTTTGGAAAATACCGTAGCATTAGGGAGATTAAACGAAGAAAAGAAACATAGGCAATGAAGTACGTCAGAGTCAGGTGGAGCCTCGTCAAAGAACTTCCTCGATTAGTTCAAAGCGTGACACAGTAAATCAGAATCCCGCTGAGAAGTTAATAGTTGGTCATCGTACTGCAATTTAGCGAGATAAGATTATTTTTTAAGTTTGGAGAGTGGAGAAGTGGAGATCATTTTTTAATGATAAATTTGTCCTAACATTGCTATACAATGCACATGCGCGTGTCCCTTGTGCTGACGGCCACATCAAGTATAATGAGTACTAAAGTATACAGGCTGATAGTTTCGAAAGAAACTGTTTGGGGTTGCGTCGGTGGAGTAACGAGATAATTTGGATATATCAACAAAGTTAAAATGGTAAATTGGCCACCGTAACGATTACAAAAGCTGACGTTCCGAGCGTTAGCCCTTCGTCGGAGCGAATAGAGGAATTGTGGGTTGTGTGTGCTTTTAAAGGCAGAAAATGGAGCTACGTTATTGGTGGGAACATGGCAACGAGAAAAACACGAATAAATTAGTGGAATAAATAGCGTTCGTTGATCCCTGTGGGATTTAGACTGCCGGTTTGAAAGATGAGCCTTTGTTCAAGAGTTTCACGGCTTTCCATGCTACCCAATTGTAAGGAAAGACCGCAGATTGCCATATGTTGCTTAGAATGATTAGGTAAATTAAAATGTCTAGCGACTGGTTTCGATGTGTCCTTGTCATTCTTTTCCACGTCTCGAAGGCGTTCTCAGAATCGGTCACCTAGTCTTCTGCCTGTTTCGCCGATGTATATCTTTTTGCAATAAGTGCAAGTTATGCAATAGATTACATTGGCGGAGGTGCACGTGAAGTGATCGGTGATCTTAATGGATCGTTTAGGTCCCGATTTTTTATCAGTGTTGTGAATGAAAGGACACGTTTTGCATCAAGCACGAGCGCATTCAAAAGTGACTGGTTGGTCATTAGTCTGAAAATATTTTTGGTCAGAAATGAAATGCAAAAGTCTATATCTTCATTATCTCTTAGGGGACTCCCATACCTCACCGCATAAGAACGAGATGGTATCCCTGTAGTCCAAATTATCTCTTTGCTACGGTTAATCGCCAATTTATTTCATCTGTTAATGACCATCAAAGTGTAATAACCATTTAAAATTGACATAATGCTGAAAAAGAAGAGAAAAATGAAAGAAAAACTGAATACATTGTTACTTCATAGAGCAGCACTTGTTTACATAAGTGCACCATTTGTAGTTAAGCATAACGTATAGACATAATCGAGGCTTTCCCATATTACAAGATCTTGTGGGGCTACGGATAGATGTTAGTGTACTTTACTTGGAAAGTCTTCGATTATCACTTACCTGCTGTCAAATTACACCTATAAAGCTCAAATTTTAGAGCACAACTGTTGGAGCAGATTGTTGGGTTCAATCTTATGTGCTAAGCTACGAGTGAAGTATTGAAAGGAACTCTTTTTGTATCACCTATGTTGCCTTGAAACACCTGAAACAAAAATAATTCAAAGAATGAAACCTATTTTGAACTGTAAACTTACTCTTCACAAAGTATATGCAGTTACCGAGCCGCACCCTGCACCTAAATACTCATATACGTGTTCGCCAAATAAATATTATTCTCTCTTAAACAACACCGCCCTCTCCAACCCCCACCCCACCCCCACCCCCTTCTCCCCTCCACCCCCACCCCCTTCTCCCCTCCACCCCACGGCCCATTGAAAATAGCATGAATGAAATAACCAGGCGTGCACCAGACATATGTCCAGTTATAAGTGAATTATATATTCAACTAGTACCTTACGATTCCATTGCTCCATATGGTTGTTCCACTTGTTTCCATCATCACTGTAACTCACATAATAGCGATTAACAAAAGAGCCAGAAACGCCTTGAGTAGCAATCGCAGTGATATTTCTTGAATGCTGTAAACTGACTTGTGTCCATGGAGCTGTCATTTTTATCAGGAGCCTAAGGTTTGCTTTTGCTTAGCCGTGCATAACGAGGAAATGAATCAGAATTATGTGCTGATGACTCTATGATATCTTTGTTTGGAATAGTACCAATTAAAGGTGAAGAACAATTCATAAAAGCAGTAATGTAAATTACAGTCGCCCTGGCCTCTACAATAGATTGTGAAATTATTTGCACTCACGTACCAGGAGCTCACCCACATAAATAGACCTAAGCTAGTGGTTGAAAAGCAATTAATGCAAACCTAACGTAAGGAAAGCCATGAAATAGTCGGAGTGGATCCCCGCTTGAAAAATATATGGCCAGTGACAGTGCAAGTACGATCGCCTTCAGTCTATACACGATTTTTTTTTTTTTTTTTTTTTACGACGAAGACATGGTTTGATATTTATGTTCTTAGTCTTATTCGAGATTGGAAATTCAAAGTACGATTATGTAGTATTGGAAAAATGTGCTTACCATTGGCAACTCGCTTTTCAGTAATATTAATAACACTAAAAGTGATAGGATATATGGTGCATATAGCAGTCATCATGATACCTCGTAGATTCCAACTTGACGCTGGTATGGTCGACACTGTTCGCTGTTGTTGAAATCGAAATTTTAGAAGGTGTTTACGGAACAGAGCTGACACCAGGAAGTTTTTATTTTTATGTGACGACTTCCTACAATTATTTTTGTGAACCACGTGCTTCAGTTTGCTAAAACAGAAGCTGCAACACACACACACACACACACACACACGCACACACACACAACAACAACAAAAAAAAAACCGAAAAACCGGATTCATCCCGCTGGTTATGTCGTCATAGCAAGTTTCGATATCATCGCCATCGTCCAATGGAAAGTTTTCTCCGAACATAAGTCAGTCACCATAACTGTAACGTACGTCGCCACAATTTGATGGAATATTTCCCAAGCTGAAAAACTTCTTAATTTGGGCAAAGCAGTTCTGGAATCGAGTTGATTGCACGATTACAGAGATGCGTATCAAAATAGATTAGGCTATAATGTTAAAATTATTCAAGAATGTGCGACACTATGGTAAATCATGATTTAATACTCCCAAAACTTTATTTGGCAGTTTCCATTTTAATGATCATGTTTTTTTAACGTCCTCTCATGCTAAATAACCATAAGTTACCCAGCCTCTTTATAAACGAAAGTCCTTGTGGATTTATCTCCAGTTTCTCAACGAATTAACCTGACTTACACACGCACGATTAGATGAGGTGCTATTAACAGTAATATCAATCAAAGCGAATCCAGTAAATGACTTAGGGAACCAATAAACGGGTGAATAACGGCTGCGCTGTTTCATTTACGTTTCATATATAGTTTCTTTCTTCTTTATTACAGCCTTTTAAACGTATTCAAGAAGATCACGATGGTTTAAACGAACACAAAATTAAAAAGAAAGCTTCTTCCGGCCAAATTAGCCCATAGCGGCAAACATTTCTTACTTTGTATTTTTACTGTCTTATCCTTATCCAGTGGAGACCTTTTATTAAATTTTATGATATAAAATGCACATTTCGGGACACCATGAAGGCAAAATGTCAGTGTTTATGATCAGTGAAGTACTCCTATCCGGACTTTGAAACTATTCCAAGAGCATACGTTCATTACCATGACCTTTGATTCCTTGGCTTCATGCTAAAAATTTTCATTGGAAAAATGGAAAAAAAAAAAAAAAAAAAAAAAGAAAAGAAAAACGATGGGCACCTTAAAAGTAGAATAACTTTAACATGGTAACAACAGAAGCAGCCGATTAAAGCCGCTTTTTCGTTTCTTCTGTGTTTTCAATGTCGTTGTTTTTGTTTTGAAAAAATAAAGCGCATAATACCTAAAAATAAATCCAGGTAGTATTAGCACTTTGAAAAAAACAATACTAACAAAACAAAATAAACAAACAACCGAAAAATAAAAAAAGAAAAAGAAAAACGTCTGTCAGCTCTCTTCCTTAAACACCTTATAAAATTTCGATATCGATCTTACTGACCATTTTCGACCGCATCGGCAGTGAATTAGAATCTACGGGAGATTATGAAGTCCGCAGATTGCACTTTTTTGCTGTTTGCCTTTGGTGTTACTATTACCACTGGAGACCAAGTCACAAATGGTAGGCACATTTCTCCCTAAGTATTTTATCAAATTTTGAGTTTATCGTTGTTAAATATAAACTGAAGGCCAGCGAACATGTACAGTGTAAATAAATTTTTCTCGCGGGGATTCCGCTCCGACTGTTTCAGTGCTTTCCTTTATAAGGCTCGTACACATTTGGCGAGAAAAAAATGTCTCACATTCTCTCCACTCATGCATGTAAAGCCAGCGTAGAGCAAATCAGGCGATGATGTTAAAATTATTTAAGAGCGAGAGTTAATCATATGATCGAGTTCTTCAAAAATTTCATTAGGCATTTTTCCATATTTATGATCATGAAATGCAAACGCTCCATGATACCAAACAACCAACCCTCTTTGTAAATGAAATTTTTAATGGATTCTTTTCATTGAAGTTTGCAGCTAGTATTCTCGACGTATATAAACAGACTTAAAGTGCTCTATTTAGTAACATCAGTCAAAGAAAATTCAATAAGCAGCTGCGAGGGAAACAATAAGCGGGAGTGTAATTACAAAGCCTGTACTGTTTTATTTACGTTTGATATAGCTCCTTCCTTGGTTATTACAGCGTAAACTTATTTAAGATCACATCGATTTAAATGGATACGAAACTTAAAAAAAAAGAAGCTGCTTAGAGAACTTCTTTGATTATCATGACCTATCTATCGTCCCTGTATAGCGTTTTTTTATCGAAGGCCAATATCAATCACAGAGAGGGAACCAATAAACGGGTGAGGAACGCCTGCGCTGTTTCATTTACGCTTTCAATAGCTCCATTCTTCGATGTTACAGCTTAAACGTGTGTAAGATCACAATCACATTTATTTGACTTAACCGGATACGAAACTTGAAAATAGAGGCTTGGCCGGACTCACGAAAAGGAACAGGCGAAGTTGTGAAAAATTTAAAACGTATAAAGCCAAGCCTCTACGGTCATCGGCCCCCGTAACTTTGGCTTAGAAATACAGACGTTTAGTTATACTTATAAAACTCCCAGAAGAAGTCTACGACAGTTAGAAGAAACGCGTCGGAAAAAAAAAACAGTTTTACAACTACTGCTCGCAGAAGTGCTGCTCACTAGTCTATATTCAAAAAGTTATTTAAAAAATAATTTAAAAAATTGTCCACAAATGCTTATTTCCAGCGCGTACTCCCCCTTCTTGGAGTTTGTTAATATTGTTTTGCATTGACTGATAGGTTACACTTTTGTACAAGGCACATGCAGTTTTAGATTTTGCCCCTTGATTTACAGGTGGCTTGTTGTGTTCACAAATTAATAAGAATTATTGTGCTTTGAACCAATGTTAAGTTTTTTGTAGTTTTATTGCTGTTTTGCAAGAATGTGTGATATTTATAACGCAGAAAAAATTTTTCCTGTGTAATGTTAATTTTGGATAGTACATATACATTTGAGGAAGACTGAAACATTGCAAACAGATATTGCTTTTCATGGAATGGAAATCATCTTTAGCAGTAGATCAATACTATCAGTTAACAATCATATGTATTTATTTACTTATGTTGATTTATCAATAAAAATACCTGATCTTTCGCATGTAGCTCAAATTGGTTGGCCTGTTGTTTTTGTGAGCACTTATTATACACAACATACACTGCTCGGAATTAGAAAAACATCCAGGTTGTCCATACTGGCAAATACTGGACAACCCAGACTTCGGTTGTCCCGATAAGGACTTGGTTGTCCAGGGCCGTACAGATTTCAAAACAAAATACAACAACAACGACAACAACAATATATAGAAGCCCCTTTTAAAGATGAACTCAAAAGGATTTGATGTATACTGAGTGATTGATGTAAACTACGGAACGTGAATACGAACTAGTTTCCACACGCGGTAGAGTTCTATACCTTTGATTTACTAAAAAATCTTTTTGCGTAAACACACTTTTTAGTTCGCAGATCGGTTGAAACTTTAAAATATAAACCCACAAAAGTTGTCCCTCGTAACCGCCATGTTTTCCTTGAAGGATTGGAGGCCCGGGTACAAAGCTTTAGTGTTTTGTGTATCCCTACCGAGGGTACACATATCCCTAGTGATATGTGTGCGGGGATATACATATCACGGGGCAACACATATCACCTCGACACCGGGTTACCTAGCCTCTCCTCAACTGAAAATACTCGAGGATTTCTCTTAATTAAGATTCACTGTCAGTTTTCTCGACAAATGCAACCTGACTTCTACACGCGTTCTTGGATAAATTTCAATATAAACCGAAGCGAATTCAGTAAAAGGCCGAGAGAACCAATAAGCAGGCGAGCAACGCCTGTGCTATTACACTGATTACACTGACGTTTCATATCTAGTTTTACTCTTGGTTATTCAGACTAAGCGTAATCATAATCATTTTGATTTAAGTGGATACCAAACTTAAAAAAAAAATGAAGGTTAAAGTCAACAATGAGAGGCACACTCTCCCTTAAGTATCTAGTCTTACTTTGAATTGATCGTAATCTGCTGTAAAGCATAAACTGAAGACCATCAAACATGCACATTGTAAGTGTGTTTTTCTTGTGGGAATTCCGCCCTAACTGTTTCAATGCTTTCCTTTGAAAGTTGGTTAGGTTTGTGTACATTTCGTAAGGAAAAGCGAACAGGGCTAACAAATCGTTTGGGAAAAAGGTGTTATAAGAATACGAGTCTACAATTCAGCTATGAGGAACCTACAGAGAAAGATTTTACATTCTCGCTACTTATAAAATCAGCACGGGGTATATTAGGCGATAATATTAAATTATTTAAGAGCGTGAGACACTATGGTAAATCATATGATTGAGTTCTTCGAAAAAGTTAATTCTGCATTTTTCCATGTTTATAATTATGAAATGTAAATGCCTCATGATACCAAACAACCATAAATAACGGAGTTGCCCACCTTCTTTAAAATGTATTATTCTTACGTGAATCCGCTTCTTCTGTATCAATGCTTTATATATTTCGAGAGGTTTGGTGAAATTTTGTAAGAAACAGTGAAAAGGTTCGGTGGATAGACTGAGGAAATGTTTTGATTAAAGTTTATAACTACCAAATTAGATAATCTGAAATCAGCTATGTGAAACCTATAGGAAAATGCTTTGTTCTCTCTCTACTTTTAAAACAGGTCAGCGGCATGAAAAATTTCATTTCATGAGTGAATAGCTTTTAATGAGTTTATAGTTCACCCCATTCTTCCTTGTATGTTTGCTATTGTCTTGACAGAGGTATTTCTTTATTTTAGTTCGACTTACTCCGGCGTTTTGTTTTTGTTTGTTTCTTTTTTTTTTTTTAATGTACGTTGTAGAAGCTATTGAGTTCAAAGTCTGAAGTCATTCCTTTTATGAATATAAAAGTGTGCTTTAGAGTAAATAGTGACTAAAAATAGAGGAAGAATTGATCGACGATCAGGGTTAGCGAATCAGTTTATCCAAAAGTAAAGCCAATTTGATGTAAATAGAACTGTATGAGAGAGTAGAGATTCAAGGGAATTGAAAAAGGACTGGTCGAGAGTGCTTAGTGCTTGTCGCTAAACGTAGTGCGTTCCAAGGAGAGTTTGCCCCGCTATTACAACTCAACCCTATTATGCAGAAACTAAGTACAAGGTCATTGCTATCTCATTAACCGTTGGCGTAAAAGGGAAGGGAAAATAGATGCCACCGCTCAGGTAATGTTTGATTTACAAACTGATCCCATTCTGGTTATTCACAGTTTTATTCAAACAAAAGCTTTTGTAACATGGTGGGTTTAGAAGTTTTCGTGGCTTTCAGAGGATTTGTTCAAATTTATTTTTCTTTAGCTATATTTTATCGGTAAATGGCTTATGAATATAAAATTGAATATCAATAGAATGTTTTTGTTGCTGTTGTTGTTGTTTCTTTTTTTCATTCCTTAATCGTCCGGCTTCTCATAGGAGTGAAAATATGCTCCAGTTATTCCTTTGGCACGCATACCCAGTACCTGAATTGGAA
Organism: Stylophora pistillata; assembly: GCF_964205215.1. Taxonomy (NCBI): domain Eukaryota; kingdom Metazoa; phylum Cnidaria; class Anthozoa; order Scleractinia; family Pocilloporidae; genus Stylophora; species Stylophora pistillata. The sequence continues at coordinate 7,691,591 of NC_142527.1, read as the reverse complement.
GAAAGCAAAGAACAAGTGTGAGGAACAAGAAAATAGTTCCCTTGTCACCATGGAAACCGTCGAAGAATGGAACTTCGTCAAGAACTTAACCAAGAAAGATGGACAATCAAATAATCGTTGGTTTATTGGCTTGGAAAGAGTTAACAGATCTTATACTTGGCGCTGGTTGAGTGAGAAAAAAACGTGGACTAACGGGTCGTCTGATGGAAAGTGGCGTTGGAATGGAGATGAAGAACCCAACAATCATAAAACAGAACATTGCGGAGAGATGCTGAGCAATGGAAATTATAATAACATAAAGTGTGAAGCGAAAAAATATGATGAAAATCCAGGATATATATGTGAAAAGCAAGTCAGTAAGTTATAATCACGCAAATCTATGTTTATCAGAGAACAAATCGCAGAATGCGATGAAAAGGTCTTATTGCTGTAAATGGTTTGAACCCCGGGGTAACATGTGAAAGTGTAGTGTGATCGTTCTGATGTTAAATCCAATGACCAATAACATCACGACAAAACTGACCAATCATTTTACACGAACTGAAATAAGAACATTCTACTGACAACAACTATTCACTTGACTCTGATGATGACCTCCGCACAGGTTGTCGAAACGTCACTCACTACAACCGACAACAGTCCTTCTCAGGACTACATTCACCCGGACGATCACACTACACTTTCACACGAAAAGGTCTTAGTGGACTTTAATTGTATAGCAAACCTGAGTTAAACTCCCATTATTCCCCTAGATTGTTCCAAAGTTTCGAAAACAGAGGATATTTTCGAGTGGACGCCGGAACCCTCATCAACCAGCCAATCGTCAGCAATAAAGACAACGGCCACCTCACAAAGAACACAATTTACATCTGCTGAAAATGAAGATGGGAAAACGATGCCCTCAGAAGGTAGGATTTCATTTCTGAAAACTTGAATATGTGATATGTACCTAGTCTTCTGCACAAGTCATTTCGCATGTCGTACCACCCCCCCCCCCCCAGGGGGGGTGGTACGACATGCGACATGCTATTATAATTTCCATAAATTAAAACAGAAAAACAAACAAACAAATAATCGAACAAACAAACGTGACTGAATATTCGATCATACCACGAGGGGCATGGGAAGGGAAGCCTATGAGCTTTTGCATCAAAGCTTCCAGTCCTTCCAAGGTGTGTTTGGCAAAAGCTTTTTCCTTCTCCTATAAGGGTGTCATATTTATGACAATAGGTCTAGCTTTCATCATTCATATGTCGAGCTCCGATCCCACAGTCCTTCAGAAAGATCAAACTAAGTAGTTAGTTAAAGACGACTTTACTGGGGATGTTAAAATAAGATCAGTTGATGTCTTAACAAAAGTTTCAATTTTGAGAAACATGGATCTTGGCGAGCTATTAACATGCACACCACAGAGATAATTGCACACGTGAATACAAAGGTTCCGGTGACATATTCCACCGCAACAATGAGACGACTCCTCGCTCCTGGTGCGAAAGCAGAAAACTTTGTAAGCAGGCTGGATATGACCTTGTTTCTATTGAAAGTTAAGGGGAATGGTGATTTTTAAACCAAACTGTCCAGGCTTTGAAAAACAATGGAGTACTCCATTAGGCTGAATAAAGATAAATCATCCTGACAGTGGAGATCGGTAAGTGGTAATAGCGCAGTAAATGCGTCAAGAAAGGGAGCTTAGCCTTGGGAAGAAGGGGTATTTTACAACCAAACCTCGAAAAATTGCGCGAAAATGTACAAGATGCACAGAGGCCTTGCCGGTCTGTCTGATGATATAGGATGCGACGCAGAATTGAAACTAGCAGGTTTTATACGCGAGGGGTCTACTAAATGTACCGTTGGAAAATATTGGTTGAAAAATTCACAAAGCCTACAGTGGGACGATTATAAATACGCAGAGTATATGATACGCCAGGCGTTATCTAATTGTAGTACGGTTGTTAACTGTTCAAACCATTCCAATTTTTTTTCTAAATTAAAAAAGCGCTCTTTGATAATTTGAACATGTTATACCCTGAATGCACACACCTCTGCATTTTTATTCAGTTTTCCGCCACTTTTGACCCACTGAAGAATATCCAGTTACTGGAGATTGGTTCGCTATCAGTTAAACAAGACAGTCCCGAAAACAAGTAAAGTTTGTTACAACACCTTGACAAAAACCACATTATATGGAGAGTCCATTCGTACAGAGTTAGGGTATGCATCAAAATGAAGAAAGATTAAATCAAACAATTAGAATTTGATTTGTCGGTATTTTTCAAGCGTACAAGTGAGATGAATCAAGGAGTTTAACAGGTTGGTAGGTGGTTCTGATCTAAGGATTTCTTAAATATATTTTCTCATCTACTGCTTTGCGTCAGGGTCGACTCATGAGCCAAAAATACCGGTTAAAACTGGTTTCAAAGAATCCACAACGAGGGCGACGAAACCCTCTACCCAACCAAGTGCTGCAACAACTTCGAATTCTGCACTGCAAAACCGAATTACATCTAATCAACCAACAAAAGGCACGATATAACTATCTTAACGTGGTCTCTGCCTATATTATAAATGTCTACATGCGTCTGTATTAGCTGCATTGGACAATTGATATATTGATCGATTGATCAATTTTTTGATTGACTTGTTCACTTAACGATTCATTCATTCATTCCTCCATTTGTCAAAAAAATGAATAAGTCTAATTAACATGAAACTCCATTTGAAAGCAATTAGGTTTCGATTCATTTTTATTTTGGTGGCGTACAAGAAGTAGATGGGTGATTCTGAAAGTAAAGATCTCTGCAAATTATTTTCTTTATCATATATATAAGGAGCAAAATTACTGAATTGTGATTGGTCAAGACAGAGGGAATTTTTTCTTAATCTTTGTAATTGCCCCAGGTAAAATTACTTGAGAATGATTGGCTGCAAATCGCTTAGCAACGCCTGCCAAGGTAAAGAAATTTCTGTTTTTTTTTTGGTAACAATGGCGTCCCGTTTTGCGTGAGATCAGTAAGAAAACATTTTGCGCCTTATATCATAAACAAGTAATCACATGGTTCCTCGTAAAATTAAGTATTAATATCACTTGTGTTTTCGGAAGTTGCAGAAATTGCCCTCGTCCCCGCACGACTCGGGCAATTTCAGCAACTTCCGAAAACACGCATGATATTAATCCTTAATTTTACTCGGACCCATGCGATTACTTATACTTATTGCTTTGCGTCAGGGTCGACTCGTCGCCCACAAAAAACGATTACAACTCGTTTTAAAGAATCAAAAACGAGGGCGACAAAACCCTCCACCCACCCAAGAGGTGCAACAATTTCAGCACTACAAAACCGACCTACATCAAATTAACCAACACAAGGTACAATGTGACTATCTTAACGTCATCTATGTCTACATGATAAATGTCTACATGCCTATTTATTAGCTGTATTGAACGATCGATTGGTTGACTCACAATTTTTTTGACTGACTTGTTCACTTATCACTTCATTCATTCATTCATTCCTTTATTTATCAGAAAAAATGAATAATTCTCACTATCATTATGGTCATGAGTCTCCATTTGAAACAATTATATGGTTTCTTGCATTGTTTTCTTTACGTAGCACCAAAGCAATGTTATCATGAAAGAAAACCTCGTACTTCCCAAAAACTTAGTTATAAATCAGTAACTTCTCTTTAGAGAGACGTTATGGGGTGTGCCTTACGCTCAATCTAATACCCTCTTCCATGAGTTGACCAGGGAAACAGAGGGGGTCGATTTTCGCTAGCTATTGAATGAAAAAGCTTAATATCTTGACAAAAATGTCTCGGGCAGGGAGGTGTAGAAGTGTAACACACGAGTTTATAGAAAATTTGAAGTTATGATATTTCAAAGATCTGTCAAAAGAGATAATAAACTGTTTCTAATCTTTTGTTGATCACAGTTCGTGAAAACTGACATTCGATTTCTCGACATTTCTTATTTTTCATTTTAGTGTCCACAAGATCGTTTTTTAAGAGGGTGTCTCTGTAAAAGCGGCCCGGCCGATTTTGCTTGAGAAACAGATTTCCCTCATTTCTTGTGTGTTGTAAGACATTCATGTGCCTATACTAAAACCACAATCCGTTTGATCGGATCTCTTTATTTTTCAGAGTTTTACGGAAATGAAATTTCACTCGAGCGAAGGCCTTTCGTGACACTTTTCAAGACTTTAATTTGAGACAACTTTGGAGAACAATTTAAAAAAAACTGCAGAACTTAGCAAAAAACAAATACCACAGCCGCGTATATTAACTCTAACTTATCCATCGAGGTGAATTTCGTGAACATCACATATTAATCAAGGAAACGGGAAGACTTGAATGACACCTTATCGGTTCGCTTAAGTCACACACGCGAAAACCAATGAAATTTAAGGTAAATTTTTGAAATAGTGAGGCGTTCATAACTGATCCAACTAACATAGCTAGGAAGTAGACGTCATAAAGAAAGGTAAATACAGAAAAAAAAAAATTACGGCCCGACCTTTGCGAATAGTTTATAACTCTGCGAACTTACCTGATTTTCGGAAATCTCCAAGTTTGGCCGCCATTTCGAGGGACTTGTCGACATGAAGCGTAGCAGATAGAAACCGAGCAGGTAGATCTAAAACCGTCACAAATACATACGGAAGCAATTTGAATGAACTTCTCTTTCAATTGAAGCGGTAAAATCTTCAATTGTTTGTTGAACTTACCATTCCTACATACCCATGCGACCATTTCTTCCAACAATTCAAACACTACAATTAGTGTTCGAATTCCCCTCGTCGATTCCACCATAATAAATGACCTGTGTCACCCAAGCTTCGACTCGAATGTCAAGTACGAATCACATAACACAACTTCTTCATCTTCGAGGAAATATCACACTGGTTTTTTGATTTTCTGATCGACAAGGACGGCGATCACGAAGCGATTGCCATGTTTACCTCATAAACGAACCGCTAACCAGCCACTAAGTCAAAACAGTACGACGCAGTGGCGAAGGGGAGGGTGTGGGGTGGGTGCGGGCAGGTTATCAGAAGATTTTTGCTCAACTCCGAGAACGTGGAGCGGCAAAGACGCGACACGCCTCTCCCGGCTTCTCCATTCTCATTGGATTCGCGTGACCTCACTATATTTAAGAAAAAATAAGAAACTGCTCGCAGTCTGTATTCTGTTTAATCATTTAATAGGAGTAACGTCAGTCTCTTCAATTGAGTGAAAAAGTCCCAAACCCATTCTTTACCTTACGAGCGTAACCACAGACCACTTATGAATTGCCTGATTGGAGCGGAAATTGAAATCGTATCGAATATACAGAATTAAAGTGAGTTCCTTGAGATCACCCGAGCTCGTATCGCGTTGGAAACAATTGCAAGTACAGGAAGAAGTCTTAAAATCTGCTAGATAAATTTTTCTCATGCTTTCTGAGACGTTAAATAATTTCGGGAGCTTTCCTACAAAGAAATAAAAATGGTAGGTCACCGACTTAGTTTTTCAGATAATTTACAATAACTGAAAATTTGAGTGTCTGTTTGTAGAATTTGCGTCTTGCCATGGTAGCCCTTATGACATCACAAGTACTCTTAAAGTATTGCCCAGCAATATAGTTGTAAAGATATTTATATTTTGCCCACACTATTAAAGCTCTTTTCTTGTAACCTTTTGTCATTTTACAAACACTACGGCAACGGAAAACCTTTCCGAACCTCCTTAAACACCGCTGTGGTCCAACCACACCTGTATTGTTTTTAACAGAGAACGATTGCGTCCCATTTATTTGCCCAGTTGTGGTTTTGACGACATTCAAGCCACACCTCGTAAACTTCGGGATCCGTCGTGGACCCCAGGTCAGTGGTCAGTGGAGAAGGTTTGCTCCAAATCTCAGCACGAACACTTCGAAATGTTCAACGAAACCAAGGAGAAAATATCCCAAGGAAAACTCCAGCCACTGAAGGTCCCGTTAACCAAACGTCGGAAAGTTGCGAGTCTAATAAGAAAAAAAACTGTCTCAAAACAGCCGAGATGTCTTGTCGGTTGGCATGAGGGGTAATTGCTCCAAATGATCCGGACAAGCTCTACGAGGCCCTGGTAACGGCAACAGAGCAGCGGAGTTCACACAACATACTTACATTAACAGCTGCATACAAAGAATGCACCGACAAAGAATCTAAAAATTCAAATTCTCAGCCTGTATGTTCTGAGCCTGAAGAGTTAAGGAAACTTCAAGAGCCGGCTTTCAAGAAGCTAAGTGATCGGCAAATAAAGAAAACGAGACATCACTATTTTACTGTTTCCATGCTTAAGGAAATCTATAACTTCTAAAAGCTCTCATTTAAATCTAGAGATTCCAAAGCTGTTATAATGTCAAAAATTAAGGAAATGACCCATGAATGCCTGTGTTCAGTGGAAGGATAGTTACACCATCAAGCAGTGATTTAATGGACCTTGTTGTTGCCTATCTTTATATACTTATAAAGTATTGTAAAGGGTAACTGAAATGAAAAAGAAAAGGTGTCCTGCATAGCAGTCTTTCAATTTTTTTTAGCCAACAGGGAGTCGTGCAGAGACATGGGGCGAAAAGAACCAAAAATTAGACGAAGGGGGGGGGGGGGGGCTTATTTAGCCGTATGAAAAAAAATGTGTACAGTAAATTTGAAAAGGAAAAGAATAAAGTTTACTGATAAAAGCTCAGATCGAATAAAGGTATGAGGTGAAACTAACATGGTTCACTTAACATTTGTATGTCAAGCTTATAAGTAGAAAACACTAAAAAATGTACATTGCTAGTTTTATCAACACTAGACGTAAATGACATTGGTTACTTTTACGGAAAATGATATTTTAGAGTCAGCTTTGTATAAAGCAATGATTTTGCATAGATTCTTGGGAACAGCAAAAATGACTTAGAGCACAAATTCTGAGTACAGTGTTCATTCCGTGCAATGGGGCATACGGAAAGGTTCTGGTAAAAAAGACACATTATTTTATACAACAGAAGACAAGCAAAAGTAATATGGGTACTCCGGTTAAAAATACATTGATAACTCTATTAATCAATACCAGTTCTAATTTAAAGGAAAAAGTTGTGAGAACAAAATAAAAGTACTCTGTACTACGAAGCATGCCTTCACTGTTTAGACTGAGGGCGCGATCTATTCAACCAGAATTTCCGAAAAAATCTGGTCTAAAACTGAATGGATCGGTTCGGTCCAAATGGAAACGTTTCGAAAAAACTGGCCCACCTCTCAAGGTGGACCACTTTTCTTGGTTGGTCCGGTCCGCGTAACCCCGGAAATCTTGGTTGAATGGATCGCGCCCTGAGAGTCCTAAAGTTTTTTTAAGCATGTATTCGAATAACTTATGCCTATAAGCCCCCACCCACCCCACCCCGCGCCGTTCTGTCTTCACTCAGCGGCTGGTCAGCGGTTCGTTTATGAGGTAAACATGGCGATCACTTCCTAAACACTGTTCTTGTCGATCAAAAAATCAAAATACCAGCGTGATATTGCCTCGACGAAGAACCAGCTGTGTTATTTGATTCGTACTTCACATTCGAGTCGAAGCTTGGGTGGCACAGGTTATTTCTTAGGGTGGACTGACGAAAGGAATTTGAACACTAGTTGTAGTGTTTGAATTGTTGGAAGAAATGGTCGCACGAGGACGTAAGAATGGTAAGTTTAACAAATAATTTCAGATTTTGCTACTTGAATTGAGAGTACAGTTCATTTGAATCTACCTGCTCGATTTATGTCTGCAACGCTTCATGTTGACAAGGCCCTCAAAATGGCGGCCCAACTTGGAGATTGCTGAGAATTAGGTAAGTTCTCGGCGTTATAAACTATTCGCAAAGGTCGGGCCGCAAAGTTTTTTTCTGTATTTACCTCTTCTATGGCGTCTTCTTCCTAGCTATGTTAGTTAGATCAGTTAAGAACGCCTCACTTTTATCAAAAATTTACTTTGAATTTGATCGGTTTTCGCGTGTGTGACTCAAGCGGATCGATAAGGTGTCATTCAAGTCTTCTTGTTTCCTTGATTGAAATATGATGTTCACGAAAGTCGCCTCGATGGATAAGATAAAGTTAACATACTTGGCTGGGGTATTTAGTTTTTTCTGAATTCCGTAGCTTTTTTTTTTTGGTCTCAAATGAAAGTCTTAAAAAGTGTGACGTCAAGCCTTCACTCGAGTGAAATTTCATTTCCGTAAAACTCTGAAAAATAAAGATATCCGATCAAACGGATTGTGGTTTTAGTATAGGCACATGAATGTCTTAAAACACACAAGAAATGAGGGAAATCTGTTTCTCAAGCAAAATCGACCGGAGCGACCGACCACTCCCTTAAGTTCAATCAGCCTTCGCCTCATAGAAAACCAATGAAATAACTATTTTCTTTTTTCTTCTACAGGAGTTACGTTTGAGAATACCGTTCGTAAATCTTCATGGTACAATTTTTCATTCGGAAAAATGAAATTGATCTTGATCGTTATAGTGCTATTGGCTGTTTTTATCTTAGCGATTGCAGCCGTATTCGGGATATTGTTTTGTCGACGACACCAGGGTCATAAAAACCAAGGCAAGTCATTTGCGGTTTGCATCATTTGCATCTTTAGTTTTTGTTTGTTTGTTTGTTGTTCGTTTGTTGTTTTGTTTTCTTTTTCTTTTTCTCTAGTTTTCTTTTCGCTTTTGCCTCTTTTTGAATGATTGTATAACCTTCATCATCTCCCTTTTCAATATAAGTATAATTGAATATTCATATGAATATTTTTTGATGCTATTGGCTTATTTCGTAGTACTAGAATGTAGAAGAGTTTCCTAACGTTTCTCAAATTGTCGATTCGCTGTGTTCATGTGTCGGAGATAACTGATCGAGCTTCTATAATATCTGTAGTCTTTTAATCAGTTTCAGCGAGTATGGTAAACACGTGAATAAAAACCTAAGATATTTGGCTAAAACCTTTTTGAGAAATTAGAAAATGTATCTAAGCTAAGGGGGAGCCAATCAGCCTACTCCCAATTTTACCTTTGAAGATCCTGTCCCTTTATATCTTGGAAGGGAAGGGGGCTTTAGATCGGAGGGCTGGCTTGCTATTAACATGCATTTTCTTCCTTTTCTCTTTTTTATTTCTGGCGGCAACGACGATAATGATGTGTTTTATCACGACAAACGGCAAGTGGTATACAGTAGAATACTTTAATCTTTAGTCTCAGATAATTGTTTTTGATGGACTCATCAGATCTTATTTATCCAGATTTTGAATATGGAAAGACAAGGGGTCTGTAAATTATCCACAAAACAACTTTCCGTGAGAAACATGTAGAATGATGGCAAAACATCTCTCATTTGGCACTGGATTGAATGACACAAACAAAATATTAGTCCGATCTACATAGTGGTAATGGTACTTATACAATGATAATTGTGATATTTTTTTCCTTTCCAAACCTCATTTTCTATCCAGCCATCATCACCTTTTTTCAATGGAAATTTGACTGTTATCGGATTTGTTACACCTTATTTGCTTCAAAGTGCTTTTTTTCCTGAAAATATCGGTTTAAGTACAGAGTAGGACGCTACACGAAAGTAACAGAGCAAGAATTTAAGCTCTATGAATATATTCTTCTATATCACAACCCTACTGAAACCGTCGTCCCGCTTTATGTGAGATATTATCATTTTGCCTTACAGATCACCTTCAGATCACCTTCACGATCGGGTTACTTGCACCTACGAGGTGCCTCCGAGTTCCGAACTGCAATCTATTGATCCTGTGGATGTCCAACAAACGCAGAGCTCCACCGAGCTTACTGTACACTTAACCCTTTCACAAACGGAATCTGGGCTGGCCACCTACGAGACAGGGAGCGACTGCAAAAAAGAGAGCGAGCATAATGACATGGATGAGACTAATAGAAAGTCAAGGTCAGAAAGCGAAGGATGCTCAGAAATTCAGGAACGAGAACGAAAAAAAGTGATGATGGTTGGTAGTAAGCAAGAAATAGAGCAGCCACCCACTTTGTGCGCCGAAAAAGAAGAAAAAAAGGATAGTATTTACGCTGTTGTTCATAAAGAAAGAAAAAGCAAGGTCAATTCTGAAGCAAATGCTCTCAAAACATCTCTAGGCCGCCCTCAGGAAGGAGCAAGTGGGTTACCTGTGAACAAGGCGTCACATGTCGATTTTACTGGTCGTTCGTCAGATCAAACTGACTTAGGGCTCGACAACATCGCAAAAGCTGCAGAGAGCGAGATACTTCAAGCTGCCGGGAAGAATGAATACTTGTACGCAGCTGTTGACATGACAACGAAGAAGAAGAAGCCGCCACAGGTATTGCATCTAACAGATTATGATAAAAGTTTTTTTTTATGTCGTTTTTTTTGTTTTGTTTTATTTTGTTTCTAAGACCTGTTTCGTCTCCATCACTGTTTAATTTAAGGGAAAAAAATCCTCATACATTCACTTCTTCGATTAAAAAATTTTTAATGATAGTCGAGCGTGCAGCTGCAAAACGGCAGCTGAACTTGTTTTTAAAAGTATCTAGAGGGTACTATGAAAACTGCATATTGTATATCAAAACTAACAGACAGACGAGCAAAAACAAAAACAAACAAACAAACCAAAAACAAATCATAGCTAATAGAAAATAAAAGCTTGGACAAAAACCAAATAGGGCAACATTAATTCTGCTGGGTTATCATATTCGTTTGTAAACTTTAGTGGTCGTCACTCTTTCTTCTTCGTTTTAGTGTTCTCCTTCTTCCTCTTATCATTATTACTATTATCATTATTATTATTATTATTATTATTATTATTACTATTATTATTATTATCATTCAATTCTTTTCTTTTTGTTCATTAGCTACTATGTTCCTAACATTATTCAGTGTCGCTGCTTTTACTTCTTCTCCATACGGTATAATTATATTTCTTCGTTTAATGTTTGATCTAGATGCCCCCTCCCTACCGTGGACTTGTGTATGCAGATCTGTCTCATACCCGAGAAAATAGTGCAAAGCTTGTTCAAGAGCAGTCCCAAACAGTGTACGCCAAAATTGATCACGTCAAGACAGCGAGTGTGAAGATATCGCCGCAGAATCTGAAGGAAACAAAGGAAGGGGAGCATAAGTGAGTTCTGCCCGTTTACAATCCTAGAAATGATTTAGCGACAAAACACATAAAAACTAAGTAAAAACTCTAAGAAAATGATTAGAATTCGCAGAAACTTTTATCGAAACAGTTGTCAGTAAACATTTGTCTTGTCTTTGCTAACTTGATAGAAGTAACTTCAATAGATTGTAGCATGAAGATTGTATCAACATTAACTGTTGTGTACCAGAATACTTAGCATGTTTCACCTAAGTTACATGGAAAACCGAAAAAAATCAATAAATACTTACAAGCGATAAGTTTGTACGGCCGATGAGTTCAAAAACGGGGCTCTGTGCATGGGCGCACTGAAGGAAAACATTTCAAAAGGTTAACGAACTTTGTACGTGGTGTGTACGCAAGGAGAAACTTTTACTTTATAAATTCAATCTCTTGGTAAAGTATACAATTTGAAAATGTCCTTACTTTTCTACAAATAAATCATCATTCCCGAGGTCTTATGACATTAAATTAAACTGCAGCGTGAAATTGCAAAACCCGTTTTAGCGTTTATATCTTTGGTATGGTCTACCATAGAAACAAAAAAAAAACAACAACAACAACCAATGGATAAATAAATAATTTGATTTAATAAATGTGAAATATTTCAAAGCCTGATTAGAATTTTATTCGATATGTTGATCCTCCTAACCAAAGCTATCTGAGCTTTGAAACTCAACCAATCACCTTTCCTCCAACTGAATTTTTGTGCAGAGAACATCAGAATCATTGCCTTGGTTAACACAGAGGTAAATAATTATTGTCTGGCTTGCGTGAGGAGATTCATTATTAATGAAGGAAAACACTAGACTTTTCGAAAACAACGAGTTTTGCGCTTTTTAAAACCATGGCTTCCTGGGTCATGTAGTTGTTTGAAACTAACCCAAGACAATTTGGTTTTGACAGCCTGAAAGCAGGACAACCAGTCAATTCAAGGTTCACAAATGCGCAAACGTTTGAAATCTGTGTTCACTCGGCTGCGCTTCGTGAGCCACTTTGATTTTTATTTTACCAAAATTTGTCGTCACCCACGATTTAAGCTTAAACATAGGTACAACAACACGGAGTTGACTTGTTAAGTATATATTTACAACTAAAAAACCTCCCTTAGCATCGATTGCAGACTTTCTCACGAACCTTATGACCGAGAAACGATGTGCGGGATCGTCTATCTGTTTTCTCCAAATGACCGCGTTTTCCACAAGTTATAGTCAGCAGTCGGCAAGAATTATAAATGGAAGAAAAGAAACATACCTGTAGGAAATGAAGTACGTCAGGCTTAAGTGGAGCCGCTTCAAAGCACTACCTCGGTCAGTTCAAAGCATGTCACAGCAAAACAGACATCCCGCTGAGTAGTAAGAAGCGGGTCGTCGCAACGGATTATTGGACTAAATAGTTTAGTGACAAAAGATTATACTTCAAGTTTGGAGAGCGGGAAATTCGAGATCGTGTTCATTCAACAAAATCTCTCGGGTATTTAATATGAATCAGAATTCGCAGTCTTGGGCGAGGATTTGAAGCTCAGTAGTGAATTGCTCTACGGATTCATCAGGTGATTGGATCTTCAGATGAAATTTGTGTCGTGCGAAGACAGGATTAGACTTTGGATTCACATGTTGCTCAAATCGATCGTAGTAGGTGTGCAACTTCTTTTTGTCGTCATGTGTGAGGTTTTGCCATGTGTTGAAGATACATCTTCCTTTCTAACCACTCCAGATTAAAATATGACTACATTTCTCTGCATCTGAGCGTGATTTTAGAGGTCCCGAAAACATTAATTCAGCGTGTTGTTTGAAACGCCTCCAATTCTCTCGAAGATTGTCGCCAATCCATTGCATTTTCGGTACATCGACGCCGCTAAGTGCCATAGTTTTACACCTGGTACCATGTAATGACTCTGAGTGGGTTGCTAAATGAATTCATTCCAATGATTAAGACTTGACTTACACGATAACTCAACTACTGACCCGAGCACGTGGAACGCTCTCTGGCACACTCAATAAGGCGCATGCTCACTCATTTGCATAAATGCATCTCGTTACACCATGAACTAAGAGGTGACTAAAACTAAGAGTATTCAAACATTTCTAATACTTTTAATACTCTCTTAGATGGCATTAAGATATCTAATCACCTTAGAGATTAGATGTAGGTCGGTTTAGCAGTGTAAAAAATGTGTTTGTATATACTAAAACAGTAGATATCGTTGAGGGTACGTTCTGATTAGTAAGTAAGTAAGTAAGTAAGACTTTATTTAACGAGGGTAACATGTGACAGTAATGAAACTGATAAACTAATGGCCCTCGAAAATTAAAATTCGGAAAAAAAAGGAATTGTAACAAACGTAACAATATTAGGAATAAATTAAAATAAAATAATTAACCTATATACATCATAAAATATTTAAAAATATAAAAAAAAATTATAGGAATAATTTGCTAAGAATTTGATTATCTAAAATTATTTTAAAAAGGGAACGCTTAAAACGTTTTACACTGGTACTCCGTTTGATGTCCACACTCAATTTATTCCATTCTTTCGTGGCTCGCACAGCAAACGCTCGACCCCCTTCAGAACTTCTCTTAAAACGCGGACACATTAAGTTTAAATTACAGAAACGGGTTTGTCTATTATGAGTGTCAGAGTTTCTGATAAGAATATCGTTTATATATTGCGGGGTATTTCCATTAAGCCTTTTGTAGGTTAGAGCGCATCGGTTGACGCATGACTCAGCATAAAAAGGAACCCACTTTAAGGTGTTAAATAAGCCGACAGAAGGTGCTGTTCTTTCGGCATCAAGGATAATTCTAGCCGCACGTTTTTGAAGACGCAGGACTTTGAAAAGATTTTCTTTACAGCAAGAAGTCCATGTCGTGCTAGCGTAAAGCATTATAGGTTTAATGATCGTAGAGTAGTATATGTCACGTTGATTGCGTTTCAGATAAGGACTTATGTGACGAAGGAGTCCAATACGTTTCGCCAACTTTTTGCATAACTCCTCAATTTGGCGATTAAATGAAAGATCCTGATCCAATGTTATCCCAAGTAGTTTGAAATCAGTAACATGTTCGATATTGCTTTCATTCAAGCTAACATCTATTGAGGCGAGAAGGTTGCGCAAACGTTTGCCTGTTACCAGCATGGACTTCGTTTTCTGAGAGTTAATGAACATTTTGTTTCGTGCTGACCATTCATCTAAACGTTTGAGATCTTGATTTAAAGCCTGTGTCAGATGAGGAACATTTTCCCAGCTAGAGCATTTTGATAAAGTTGTGTCGTCAGCATAAACGTCTAGTGTTGAATCACGTATACTTAAAGGCATGTCATTTACAAACAATAAGAAGAGAATGGGTCTTAAAATTGATCCTTGAGGTACTCCTTGTAGCAACTGCTTACTGGTAGAACAGCAGCCATTTATACGCACATATTGTTTTCTTCCAGTGAGATATGACCCAAACCACTTTAATGATATATCGTTTGCTCCATAAATAGATAGCTTCTTAAGTAAAAGCTCGTGATTTATCACGTCGAAAGCCTTTCTAAAATCGACAAAAGCTAAGCCAGTTACCATATTATTATCCATATTAAAGAGCAGTTCATCAGTTAATTTAATCAGTGCCGTTTCCGTGGAGTGATTAGGACGAAAAGCTGACTGGAGGTTGTATAGCAAATCATAGCTGTGCAGGTGTTTGCGGAGAGATGTTGCAACGTGTCGTTCAAGGATCTTAGAAAGAACGGGTAATACAGAAATTGGTCGATAGTTGCTTGTGTCTTCACGAGAGCCACTTTTAAATAAGGGAGTAATTTGAGCGGTTTTCCATGACGAAGGGAAACATCCAGTGGAGATGGAAAGATTCATAAGGCGACAAAGGGGGTGGACCAGAACAGATGCCGCTAACTTAAGCACCTTCGCACTAAGGCCGTCACATCCAATTGCCTTACTTGAAGGGATCTTTTTAATGAGATCAAGCATTTGCGTCTCAGTAATAGGTGGTATTTCAAAGGATTGATTGCCTGACTTTGACTTTACAAATTCGTAGAGAGCCAGATCATCAGAAACTAAGTCTGCGACGTGCTGACTGTCAGGGGTAATCTGTGAAGCAATGTTGATAAAAGCGTCATTCATATTTTCAGCAATTTCTTGTTTATCTGTTACGACGCCATTCACCATAATTAATTGTCTGATAGAAATTGGGTCATTCTTGACACCGCTGATTGGCTGTTCAGACGACGAATATCCTTTGTTATCCACCTCCAAACTGTTAGCACGGGATTTAAATCGGAAAATTTTGTAATCGTTGCAGGAATAAATGAATTAAAATCATATTTTATGCTATATCATATCACTGTTTTAAAATATATGAAAACAACTATTTTCCTCAGTGTCAGTGGTCAGCATTAGATAGTTACCTCCCCTTTTCGCGGCTCGGTAAATACCCAGTAGTACCTTACTTCACTTCGGTAAATAGTTATTGATTATTAGATGGTAATGTTAGGATGTTGACACCTTTGTTGGTGATTTTTTAAAACTGGTGGTTTCTGTTGCTTGAGGCTCATGAGTCGATCTTGACACAAAACAAAAGAGAACGTTAATTGTAGAAACTCTTGCAATCAGAGTTAAGAGCTTTCATATGAAATACCTCGTTTTATTATCCAACTACATTCCATTGAGTACAAATAACGCCCTAGACGAGTACAAATACCACGCGGTATTTGTACTTCAGATTACCCGTTAGACAGGTTTTCTCGCATCGCGCAAGCGAATGATTGGTTCGAAGTTATGAAAAAAAAATATGACGGACAATTTGAATCACATTTCTGACAACGAAGAGTTGGAATGGCTGGCAAATATAGATCCAAGTTTATTAGATAAATCGAAAGAAGAGAAACAGTTAGACGACCTGGAAATTTCTTCATTTAGTAAAGAAAATAGAAACAGCAACATGACGAGGCGCCGATTCCGTTCCGCTTCGCATACTTCTGTTAAGCACTCCCCGTAAATAAATATCCGCGAAATTCGCTCGCGCTGAAATACCAATTGGGCGTGTTGAATAATAAATAACGTATTAGACGTTTTTTGTGCAGTATCGCTGAGTATTTTTACTCGTTTTTTTTATTTTGACTCGCCCTACGGGCTCGTAAAAACACGGCACAACTCGTAAAAACACTCAGCGATACTACAGAACAAAACGCCTAATAAGATATATGTATGATTGTTACTTTTTCCGCTACACGCTTATAAATAATTGGTTCATGCATCAGCATCGGAATCAATCTAAAATATATCGTCCTTCGACCAAAACAAACTCAAATGAGATAACAACAGTTGAAACGCTTATTCCTAGGTTGAAAAAAATGTTATTTTTAGGTACAATGTACTTTGTCTTTATTTGGCTGTTTAATTGGTTTCTCTTTTTCTTTCCGTGTACTTTTTTTCCGAGGGTGGATGGGGGCTTCAAGTGTGACATCCGACGCATACTGTGTAGTAGACTAGGTAAATATTTGATATCCATATTTGAACGAATTAATTCCTACCTTCTGAGAGTAACTTATGCGGTCTTCAGTTTTAACATTCGTCAATTGTGTTCTAAGTTTGCTGTCGTTCTTGTTGCTAACGATTGGCCAGTTGACGCGGGTCTTGTCGTTTCCTCGATGAAAATGTCTTCTGTCTGTGAAACCATGGAACAATCTAGAATGAAAATATGATCACGAGTTACTATGTTCAAAATTAAAGTCCGCTAATGCCTATTTATTGCCTACTGAGATTCGTACTTTGGTGGACATTGATTGGCATGATTATTAACGAGGACACGGCGTGGCCTAGTGGCTAGGGTGGTTAGGGTGGTTAGGGTGCTGGAC
This sequence comes from Stylophora pistillata, assembly GCF_964205215.1. Classification (NCBI taxonomy): domain Eukaryota; kingdom Metazoa; phylum Cnidaria; class Anthozoa; order Scleractinia; family Pocilloporidae; genus Stylophora; species Stylophora pistillata. Next base: position 7,674,574 of record NC_142527.1, on the reverse strand, counting down.
TTGTAATGCAGTGTCCCGGTTTCAAATCCTCCACCCTGCCACTCACTGGACTTGTTCTCGGTTGCCTCTAGTTAAAATCCTCGGCTGCGCTCTGTAAATAGCCCACTGGTCTGCCTCCAGCTGGTGGGGATTTTTAAGCACCTACTTAGTATACATTGTGGCTGAAAAGTCCCTGAGGAGAAGCTTCACTTTACGTATATCTTTTACGTATTAACTTACTAAATTGCTTTTCACATAGATATCCTGGATTGATGCCATACATTTTTCCTTGGCATCCTATGTTGTTATGCCTTCTATTGCATAGCATCTCTACGCAGTTTTCTATGTTATGATTATTGGGTTCTCCTTTAATCCAACGCCATGGTCCAGGTGGCGTCTCGCTGATGCTTTTACTCAACCAGCACCACGTATGAGATCCGTGAACCATTTCCAAGCCAGTAAACTAACGCCTCTTTGTTCGCCTGAGTTTCGCGCTCAATTTCTTGACGAAGTTTCATTCTTTTTCGGTTTCCATAGAGACAAGTGAACTAAGATTTAATTCGCTACATTTTTTTATGGCTCCCTTCCAACCATCGTTTTCTTCGTGGAAATAATACTTGGAGCAGATCATAACTACTACTTTATGGGAAGCCGACCGACTAAAGAGAAAGAAACGAAAAACAAGGAAACATTATCTGATCGTTCATTGTAAATCCTCATAAATAATTAAATAATACTTTATGCTTCTCGCTCGTTATCTTAAACTAACTTAACGAGGGGTGACGCATAGCCAAGATCGAGCTCTGTTTGCTGGGAGCAAGTAATGAAACTGAGATCGAGAGTTCTGCCATAGATTGGCCACAATCGGGGACGTTTATTTTCTAACAAGTCAACTGAATCACATAATCTTAAGTAGTAACTTATCTCCAGCAAAGGTGAGGGCAAACCTGCCAAAGCCCTGTGCGAGAAACAAGCAATGGTCGCCCCACCCTAAACCATGGCGATGTGCCATGAACGAAAACTAGTTAAAAGAGGCAACCAAGCCGCCCCCTGCTCAACTGGTGCCCAATGAGAAAACAAATATTATATCACTTAATAGTAAATAAACACCTGATAATCGAGAGAGACAAGACTGAGACAATTGGCCCCTGCTCAAGAGTTCAGTGCCATCTCTCCAGTCTAAATACTAACACAAAAGTGCGTATTATCCTGAATGAGGATTAAACACAGCCCTTGGAAAATTGGCCCCTGCTCAAAAACCCCTGCGCTGAATTTGATTTTTTTTTAAATAAATGAATAAATGGCTTATCTCTCTTTGAAGGTCGGTAGCGTGCAATAATTTGGCCGCTGCTCAAACGAGACTGCACCACATCGTGCATTGTAGGCATATGGTACCCAGCTGCTAGTTTGAACCTATAGAAGGTGCGCGAATGAGAAAGGCATTAGATTTCCATCTCCCAAAGGTCTTAATCTGGGCATCGGACATGCCCTTGGAAGCTGCCCAGGATGCTGCCACGGTGCAAAAACTTTGATATTTATAGCTTGACACGTCCAGATCACAAAAACCAAGTGAATCGGCTAAAGCCTTAGTAAAAAAAATTGCGCGAAATTGGAGAGAGATCTGGCCAACAAAATAGTGGACCAGGAGAGGTTCCCCTTAACTTTAAGTATGTAAGTAATAGATTGACAGGGCAAACTGCTTGGGCCTGATAAATAAAAATATTCAGAGGTTGTACTGGATTACTATGCTTATAATGTATTGACGTGAGCTTAATTGCATCAATGCTATCCCCGTTGGTTTTTATGAAACTAGCCTGGTTAAGAAATGTTAAATTCTCGTTAGTTTGATTTGGTTGACATGTGATCTCGCCGATCCTTAATTCAGCAAAAGGCAATAGCATACATACCCTGCAACAGCTTCCTTGTGTAGAGTGCTGACTGTGTGTAAACACAAGAAGAAATGATGTTTTCAAGAATTGGTAAAGAAATTGGGAAACCTGAGTCTCTCAAAGGATTAAGTTTACTATAACCCCTTACTGTTAGCTGTATTATTTTTTTTTTGTCGGGTCAGGTAATCCCGCCAATAGATAAGGAAAGCCTAAAGCTGAAATGTAAGTCAATACTGTAGATAAAGCATACTTTTGCTCTGCTAGATATGTAATAAACAAGGCCAAATGCTCAGTTAAGATTGGAAAAATTGGTCCCTGGATTTGTAACTTATCTGTCAGAAAGTGTCGGTACAGATACCAAAGCCTATGGTAAATGCTCAAGGAAGTGGTGCTCAAACTTGCTTCAAGCAATTGTGTTAAAATATCTCCCAGTTCTCTGGTGGCAGGTGCACCGGCAGAGGGGTTGGCTCTGGGTTCATACTCGGTGCCAGGGCTTTGAATTTCTCGACTTACAATCGAGATAGAGTATCAGCTAGTATGTTCCGTGCACCTTTTATATGTCGAGCCCTAAATAGAATGTTGTTTCTAAGACAAATGAGCACTAGGGTGCGGGGCAAGCTTAGCAGTTTTGTTTCTTTTGCTGTCGGTGATGCAAACAGTGCTTTCATTATCTGTTATGAAAACAACTCTTTTGTTTTTTAACTGGCTGCACCACACGCTTAAACGAATGGGCGCGCTATAAAAGGAGAGGTGCCTTAGGTACCTCTGGACCAATTGTCAATCAACCGTCGTGTGGTGCAGAACTTTAAGAGTGAAGTCAGCTTGAGCTATAGCGAATCCTAACCAGTGAACAGCGGGCGCATTCCTCGCAATGTTTTCATCACAATACAAGAATTTTTGAGATTTGTATTTCCTTCCTCCAATGGAAACTGTCTTTATTTGTGGCGGTAAATTTGAAATCGAAGTAATAAGTGGTTCACACGTTACATCATTGCCACCATGCTGGTGGAAGTAAACATCTCATTAGCTCCTTTTTTTCGTGTACCAGGCACCTAAGGGACCTCTCCTTTTATAGCACGCCTTCGTGTTTAAGCCTAAAACTATTGGAAAAAATTCCAGGAAGCTAATATGGTGGTCCTTCCAAGAGTCTGGCCATGCACCGTATGCCCACTGTTTTCCGAAAATGAGACCGTAACCACTAGATCGTGCTGAATCAGTGTAAAAGGGTAAGCTGTAAGAAGAGGCCAAGTCATCCTCAAGGAAAGATTATTTTCCATTGAAAGAGCTCATGGAGGTTTCCCAAATCCGTAAATATTTTTTGGCTTCACTTGTTAAGCGTATGAAATGATGAAAATGCTTAATTCCAATGGTAAGATTGATCAGCCTCCGAAGAAAAACTCCCCGTGGAGTTACAACTGAGATTGCAAAATTTAATAAGCCAATCAGAGATTGGAGCTCCTTCAGTGTGACTTTCTTCCTCCCAAGCAAACTACGAATTGCCAACAAACATTTTTTAACTTTTTCATGAGGCAGCATAGCTTCATTTCTACTAAAATCTACTTCAATTCCAGAAAAGGTTAAGACAGGAGAAGGGCCCTCAGGTTTTTTCTGGTGCCGTAGGCACTCCCGCATTCTCACAAATTGTCAAAAATTTTTGAAGGCTAGTTTTACATATGTCTAAGGATTCAGCTGCAATTAAAAAATCATCCAGAATATGAATAAAATGTGGGATATCGAGTTTGTTACGTGCAACCCATTCCAAAGCAGTACTAAGCATCTCAAATGTTCTACATGAACTAGCTAGTCCCATTGGCAAGCAGCAATGTACATAATAATTACCCTTCCAGTGCATACCTAATAAACATTAATCAGCAGGGTTTACTGGGTTTATACGGAAAGCACTCCTAACATCAGTTTTAGCCAGATGGCAGTTTGGTCCTATTTTCTTTATCATTTTTACAGCATCATCTACTGATACATGGTGCACTCAACATAATTCTGATGGAATCAATTCATTCACTGAACCTCCGCATGGATAAGAGAGGTGGTGTATCATGCAATATTCACCTGGCTGTTTTTTAGGAATGACCCCCAAAGGGGAATCTTCAAGTTATAAAATGGGGGCTGAACAAAAGGGCCCCGAATTCGCCCCTCACAAATTACCTTGTCCAGCTTACGGTCAAAAATCTCTGGGTTTTGCAGTGCTGATTGCAGATTCGATGAAAATCTGCCCTGTTGTGTTCCTTGAAAATTTAAACGAAAACCATAACCAAAATCTAATAGTAGCTCCTAAGAAATTTGAGCATCATAGCCTTCTAAATAAAATGCCAGCTTCTCAACCAGAACTGGTGTTGGGAGTGCTCCTGCTGTTGGAGACACGTTTTTTCTCTTGCCCTGCAGACTGCTTTGGTGATTGGAATTTGGCAATGGGATGAGACTGCCCACATCGGAAACACTGGTGTTTAAAGGAACATCCAGGGCACTGTACTCCCCTATGAAATTTCCAACAATACCCATTGGGAATATAGATACCCTCACGCCTAGCTCTCTTTCGATAGTTAGTGGGCTTGTCCCGAAAGGAATGAGATCTTAACCAGAGCTCGGAATGAATTTGATCCCATGGGGTACTCTGGGATTGCCGAAGTTTATGAAAGTTATCGTAAAATTTCCAGTTCGCCCCCAGGGTAGCAATGACAGAACCATATTTCATCAGTGCAGGGGTGTCTTTTGGGGATCTCTCTTTATAAATTGCAACGTATATCTGAAACTTTAATGTCCACAGCTCAATACTATGCAAATTGTGCATCTTCGCATTTGGAGCAAGCACCACTGACGGCTGCCTCCCCCTCTTTTTTGTTTCGAATTTGATCGTATACTGATCATCAGCTGTATTACTTATGTTGCTCTTGAGTAATAGGGAAAAATCGATAAACTCATGAGCCCATATTTGGTTTTTAACTTTCTCTGGCACTATGTTCCTAAGAGGAATTGCTTCTGAGAAGACAGAGTTCTTACTGGTAGATGCTTTTTTCCTGATTGCCAATCACGTTGTCAATCATCCTCTGCACAGTTTCTTGGACAGCACCTGATGCTTCCATATCTGACTGAACCTCTGCGCTGCAGTCATTCCTGAACCTCTGCGCTGCACAGGAACACAGGAACTGCAGATTCCTCGAGTTGACGGCACCGTAAATCTCAGCTGCTGTGAGTGATGTGGCCTTCCACTCAAGGCATCGGAAAGGATTTCAGAGCAGTTATACCTATTGGTTGTATTTTACATCGTAACTGTTTTGTTCTGTTTCTTTAAACACGAAACTACATATAGCACAAGTATTGGCTGCGTTCGATTTTTAGTACCCTATTTAAGCTTATAACGTAACTGAGCGTGAAACCTTCAAAACTCGGACTGCATGACCATTTCGGGTTCTCTTTGATGAGGATTTTCGTCTCTGCTCACTTTTTAATGGTTGGACATAGTAGAAATTGGCAGATAGCGTGACGGCTTTACCTCAGCTCCGTGCTCTATACTCTGATAGAGCACGATCTTTCAACTAATGACTGCGTGCTTTCTATCCAAACTTTATTATAATTTTACTTTTCTCCCTTTCCCACCTTAAAATTTCTGGAACCCGCCCATTTCGACCAACTTACACCGAAGGCTCGTCATCTCCAGGGGAACAGACCCCGTAATCTCAGCTACTTTGATAAAGTTTTATAGATAAATTATAAGGAAGCCCCCTTCAAAAATCGATTGATTCGTGACTAGGAGCAAACCTGAGAAACAAATTATTCCACCAAATCACAAGACCACTCCACAATTTCTTGCTAGTGACAGTATCAGGTGTTATGTTTCTTGAACAGACAATTGTTTCGGGAAGCACCAGTCCCCTTGGTACAAAAGCTGTTACTATACGAGGGAAGACGTCAACTGAACAAGATATCCCTGATGTATCAGGTAAATTAAAGGATATGTAAAAGAACAATTCTTTTTTTTATGAAGTAGCAGAAGTGTTTGTTTCGATTCTGTTTGTTTGTTTGTTTGTTTTTTTTACTATCATTGTTTAGTTCGTCTGTTTACTTGTATGTTTTTGTTTGTTTGTATGTTTGTTTTTTGTTATCAAAGCAAAATAGATTTCTTTGAATTTCATAGTGATTTTCCTTGTTCATTCTTACGTTTAAAGTCTGTTTTTGGGCTTGAAAATTGGACAGGTGGTAAAGAATTCAGTGTTAACAGCCAAGAGCACTATTAAGGTTTAAGCATATCACGATTCAGTGTTATCAAAGATTCAAAAGTATCGATGCCTTAAATCCAGGATCTTCAACAAATGTCTTCACCCCTACCACGGCAAAATCAACAGACGAAGTCCTTATGGAAAGAAACAGCAGTTTTTCTCCTACAGTAGTAGCTGCATCTTTAGGCGCAGTGCTCTTCGTAGTGTTGATCATTCTTATTGTAGTCATATTGCTATGGCGAAAGAAACTTCAGGGAGAAGGTAAATACTCTCTAAGGGTTCATTAAATCATTGTTATGATTATTATGATTATAATGGTAATTATTATTATTTTTATTATTACATACATACATAAATACATTTTATTGTGTTTTGGGATAAAAGTACAGCAACATGCCTGCGGGTAGCTAAGCTAATCTAGGCGGGTCATGTTTACAGGAAATAGATACAACTAAATGCAGCTAAAAGTAACAAGAGAACTAAAAAGCTAGAATTGACAACAATGATTAGAGACTACTGATAAACTAATGATATTACTAATAAATGACAACAGTCTTGACGGGAGATTACTGATGCATTAAGCGATATAATTGAATACATATCAACTGATCAATCGAGAGGAAGTTAAATTCGACTTAACTTTTTGAACGATTTCTGGAAGATCAATGTGACCATCTTCTAAAGCTAGGATCTCAAAAAGTATTTGTTTTAATTTCCTCTTGAAGACATTTTTTTGAAAGTTTTATAAAAGATACAGGCATTTCAATCCATGTTTTTGTTCCGACTCTAGAAAATGAATTCACTTGAATTGAGTGTCTGGAGCTTTGTACGTAAAAGTTATTAGAGGCAGAGGATCGAGTATTATAAGAATGAATGTTAACAACATACCCTGTTATACCATCCCCTATAACGGTAGGTACACTCCCTGAGACGATGATTTTATTTGATGAAACATAATTTACAGGGAGTGAGAATGGTTGGCCAGGAAAGCCTGAAAAAAATTAATGTAATGAAGAAGATGAACTAAATTAAAACAAACAACTGAGGTAAACATCTTATATGTAGATATCAACAAATCAAAATAGAAAATAAATTTATAGATAGGATTAAAAAAGATGGACATTTGAAACCATTTATTTGCACGGTAGTAACGATGAGCTAAATTCACATGTAGCAGGGGTTTCGATAGCATTCGGGTGGTGGGTAGATTCACCCGACTGTGAGGCGCTGGGGCACCGTGACTACGCTTGAGTGCTTTAAATTCACTTGTATCTATGGAGCTCTGTCATTTTTATTAGGAGCCCAAGCTTTACTTTTGCTTAACCGTGCATGATGAGAAAATGAATCAGAAATCTGTGCTGATGACGCTATGATATCGTTGTTTGGAAAAGTACCAAGTAAAGGTGAGGGACAACCTATAAAAACAGTAATGTAAATTACAGTCGCCCAAGCCTCTATAATAGATCATGAAATTATATACAGTCGCCTACCAGGAGCTCGACCACATAAATAGACCCAAATTATAGGTTGAAAAGCCATTAACGCAAACCTAACATAAGGAAGGCTATAAAGTAGTTCGAATGGATCCCCTATTAAAAAAATACATGTCCAGTGACAGTGCAAGTTCGACCGCCTTCAGTGTATGTATTCCTCTGAAGTCTTCAACCAGTTCGTTATAATTATATATATATATATATATATACATATATACATATATACATATTGTGGGAGGAAAAAGACAAGTAAACTACAAGTTCATCCCTACAAGCCTGTTTCGTGGTCGCCCACTCATCAGGGGATTTAATGAGAATAAACTTTACCATTGCTTATATACAATATAATTTGCATGATCTAACTAGTCTAATTTATGCAGCGCGAAATTGACAGTTTAGTTGTTGCGTAGGAGGGCTTTGCTTCTGTGGCGGCATGAAGACACGAGTTCATTACGTTTGTTCAGTGTTGATAGTTCGGGCCGGCAGATGATTAGGAATTTTTCTTTAAGGCAGGGGTTACATCTTTTAGTTGAGCTGTTCTACGGTGAGTGCAATTGATCTTATAAATCGTTCCCTTAAGATCAATACGATTGTTCCGACTGCCAAGCCTCCTACATCGGTGAGACTGGCAGAAACCTCACAACAAGACTGACTGAACACAGACGGGCGACGAGGAAAGGTGATGTCAGCAATCACATTGCTGAACACCATCGACTTACCAACCACAACATTGACTGGGACTCTGCGCAATGCCTAACCTACAGCACTGACTATTTTCAACGACTGACTCTGGAAAGCTGGTTTACTAACTTAGAACAGACGGATCATTCACGGTTTCCGGGAAACGAGCCCAAAAGCACCTGATCAAAAACGACCACGATTCCTCGTTTTGCCAAGCTTCGACATACGAGCCTCGATTATCCAATCGAGCCTCGATTTTGCAATCGTGCCTCGATTTTGCAATCGTGCCTCGATTTTGCAATCGAGCCTCGATTTTGCAATCGAGCCTCGATTTTCCAATCGTGCCTCGATTTTCCAATCGAGCCTCGATTTTCTAATCGAGGCTCAATACGGGAGGGAGCCTGGGGTGAGCGAGAGTGGTCATGTTCCAGCAAACTTGTCGTCGCGAACTCAGGACTTTTTTGAAATTTTAAAAAGAACGCGAGAGGGAGAAAGAATATTTTTACGCTGCTAAAGAGATGGAGGAAATGGTCCTAAGGTAAGCATTGGTTTCTTCTGGTACATTGTTTTACCGGAGGGTGTTTGTTCCTACTTGCTGCTTCATAGTTTTCGGTTACGTAAGCTCGATAGATTTTCGCGTTCCTATTTTAATTGGTCATTTTTAGCCTAAAAAGGAAGTTCAACATAACTCTTAGGAAATGTTAAAATGGTTTGGACAAAAAAGACTGAGTAGAGGATGAGTAAAACTAACATTCCGGCACCAGAATTCAAGACAGTCACGCGTATGCATAGCTACCAGCTGACATTCATATTAGTGGGAATGGAAAAAAACAAAAGCAAAATTTTCTCATCTTGCAAACGAATGGTAAGAAGAATAATGTTAACTATACTTATGTCCATTTTCCAAGACCATAATAGCTCAGCAGCATTTCATGGAACATGTGAAAGTGTGGTGGGATACTATAATTTTTTTGAAGCTAAATTTGTTATCCAATTTTGTGTTTCACTCATTCTATTCAGATAATTTTGTGAAACACAATCATACTTTGATATTTTTATAGCAGAGGAATCTATTTTAAATCAAAATTGACTAAATGTTCACAAATGAATGAACGTTGGAGGTTTTTAAAGAAACTGTGGTGCTGTGTCAGTGGGGGTAGATTAATTAAGATGAAATTGTAAACTGGCCACCCTGAAGATTCAAAAAGCTGACGTTTTGAGCATTAACCCTTTGTCAGAGTTAAGGGCCAATACTTGAAACTTCAGCTTTTTGACTCTCTACAGTACAGTGGCTAATTTATAATTTCAACTTAGTTGATATAACCAAATTAAATGTTGACTAGTAAGATTAACATGGACTTGACAATTAAGTTAAAAGAAATTAATTCTTATGAATTAATTTGATAGTTCAGAACAAATAAGATTCCTAAAATGTTAAATATTAACTTTGTAATAGATCCACCAAACTAATCAACTGTAAAAGCTATGACACAACTGCAACAGTTCACTTTTAACAAAATAATCAAGTGCTTGTTGAGCTGACCTTAATTTTCATATAGCCTGACCTAGCGCACTTTATTGACTGAAAAAAAAAACCTTAATCCTTATCTGCGATCATGACTAAAAAAAAAAAGCAAGACATTTTTGATATTAGTAACTGAATTGAATATTTTAATACCTATTAATTTAATAAATACAAGTTGATTTTACCATAGTAAATAATAAACTTAACATCAAATCTGCCATGTTTGTTGTTTAAGTTGAACCTGCTCTACATGAAATAAAATATCAAAATATCCACGGGTAAATTAAAATAAAGGTGTGACTAACTAGGGACATTTTTTTGGTTTGCATGCTTATGGATCATCTTCAAAATATGAACGAGTTTTAACTTCTTGCCACAATTTTTTATATATACATATATATGTATGTACTGTATAATGTAATTTTAACTTTGCCTACTCTTCAGTGCAAGGCAAGAATTAAGCCAAGGGGTCCCTACTCTAGATATTAAATCACTGTGCTCTCACCCAAGGAAGCCAATTTCACACCTTTCAGTAAAGTAAACATGGTTGTGGTTAAGGTTTATAGTTTCATAGAAGCCTAAATTTTTGCACTCTTTTAGAAGTCTTCTATATTGCATGTGCAACATCAACTATTAAATTCAAATCATAACTAGTTCCAGTATTCGATCTAGTTCATGTTTTTGTTTCATTTATTTGGAATATTCTATTCTGACACTAAATGAAATGGTTGTGGACTCTTACTGATGTAAAAACAGACTAAAAAACAAAGAAACAAACAAAAAGCAAGTTACCTCATACAGGTATATATTAAGCACTTCCAAAGCAGCTGGCAATAATTAAAGAAAACCAAAAAAAAAAAAAAAAATGTGCTTACTATCCTTAGATGAGGGCACAATATTAAGATGACTAGCATTTCAGATTACGTGGGTATGAGTACAATTTTAGTATGAGCCTACTTAGACATTTTGCATATGTTGATTTACTGATCGTTTGATGCTTCATTTGTTGTCTTTGTTCTTGTGTTTATGTTTTGTTATGAAACAAGGACAAAAGCTTAGTGTTTTTCAAGCAAAAGAGAATGGCAGTTGAACCCGGAAACATGATTTGAAGTTCAATCAGTTACTTGGGGTCAGAAAGCATGAAATGAAAAATATATTTTGCTGTTTTTTTACATCGTATATTCAAGATTGGTCTGTAATTTTTTAAAATAAGGATTCCACTTTATGATGAATTGTTTACCACAATAAACAACTAAAACCTTGAAAAGCATAAAGACTCTGACATACTGGTGATGGTTTGAATGATGTCAGTTCTTGGAAGTTTGAAGATCATAGTTTGACCCAGACCATTTGCTTTTCAAATGACCCAATATAAAATGTCATGCAATACATATGACCCACTTTGACTAAATTCTAAACTGAACACTTTTAGTTCCTTATAACACCAACCATATTTACATTAGGAACTGAAGTTTTGGGCTCTACACTTGTTGTTTATCATCAAAACAAAGAACATTTTTAACTTGTTGCTTTATAGCAGCCTCTATTGAACAAATTTTGAAGGACTCTAGCCAGCCTCTACCATTTTTGATGACCATGAAAATATGTGAAATATATGGGAAAGTGAAATTTTATTGCATTGTCCCAAGTTGTGTTTCTGGAAGTCTTTTAAATTACCCTAAGCAGTTTGATTGTGCATTTTTATATTTGGATCTGCTCTACATGAAATAAAATATGAAAACATCCACAGGTAAACAGAAACAAAGGTGTGGCTGACAAGGGTCCTTTTAAAGTCTTTTTAAACTTTTAACATTCTGGGTGATTTTCCACCATTGGCTTTTTTCTTTTTGAGGTTGTTCTCCTGTCCTTCTTTTTCCTTTTCCTTTCATGTTTAACATGTTCGTTCCCCTCTTCATCTTTATGTTCCCTCTTTTTCTCTTCTTCTGTGTGCTCCCTCACTTCGTCTTCTTTCTTTTGCTCCTTTTTCTCTTCTACTTTCTTCTCCTCCTTGTTGATGTCTACACAACTTTCCTCTATTTCTTGTCCTTCTTCTGGGGAAAAAGTTATAATTTTAGACATTGTAGGCTGACCAGTAATTTTCTTTTTCTTGCTGTTGACTCACAATCATATATTTCTCTGATAATTATATTGTCCCAGTTTGGAGGGAAATGCTTTATAGATTGCCAGGTTAAGTAGGGGCCTTAGTTAAAAGGGTCAGTAGGAAATTTCCATAATCCATGGTCTCCAGGTCAAGAATATACATTTCCATGTTCTTTCAATATCTTCTAATAGAGTCTAATCATTTTGTTCAACCTTCTGATTAAATTCTTTTGTAGCTCTAATGACATCCTTATGCCATGTTATCCTCTAAAATGCAGTAGGATGCCAGTGGATCAACTATCATCAGAGATGGCCACTTTTACCAACATTAAAATCAGTATCCTTACTGGTTGGTAAAATACTGGTTATTTTACTTATTAGATAATATGCTTCTCACCTGCTTGTGCAAAAGTAATTCCAGATGTACCTGGTAGTGGTTCCTGAAACAAGATAAAAAGTAAAGGGAAGTATGCCATCCACAAGAGTCACGTGTAACTTACTTTTAACAACAAGGGACAATGGCAAAAACCAAGATGCCACTGCCTCAATCTCTTACTTTCCTTTATAACCATGACTATTATAACGTAGATATAGTATTATAAAATTAAATAGTCACTAATGAAATGTACATGAACTAATCTAATTACATGACCTCATATTTCAATGGCAAATTAAAATAGGGCATTCAATACCTTTACTAAACACACTTGGAAAATGATGTTACTAACATGATCTCTATTTACTTAGTTATTTAGGTTGATAAGTTGTTTACATTATAGCATGACCCTTATTTAAAACTATAGTGATAATAGATACTGTCAGTTGTTCCACCTTGCTGTTGTTAATATTATTTGGTCAGGTGTTGATGTTAGTGTTATGCAGGAGGAAGCCATGACAGTTCATTTTGTTCAGTTGTATGTATATTGACATATCTTAAATTATTTTGGTTAAAATGAGAACTAGATCACATGAAGATCATTAAGTAAGTCTGCACAAAATAATGCTTCTCGCAAAGAACCTTGTCCCAAGGGACCCGTCAGTCTGCCCCAAGTGTTGCGGCTCACGAAGAACCTCGTCCCAAGGGACCTTTAAGTCTGCCCCAAGTGTCGCGGCTCACGAAGAACCTCGTCCCAAGGGAACTTTCAGTCTGCCCCAAGTGTCGCGGCTCACGGAGAACCTCGTCCCAAGGGACCAGTCAGTCTGCCCCAAGTGTCGCGGCTCACGAAGAACCTCGTCCCAAGGGACCTTTCAGTCTGCCCCAAGTGTCGCGGCTCACGAAGAACCTCGTCCCAAGGGACCCGTCAGTCTGCCCCAAGTGTCGCGGCTCACGAAGAACCTCGTCCTAAGGGACCTTTCAGTCTGCCCCAAGTGTCGCGGCTCACGAAGAACCTCGTCCCAAGGGACCCGTCGGTCTGCCCGAAGTGTCGCGGCTCACGAAGAACCTCGTCCCAAGGGACCTTTCAGTCTGCCCCAAGTGTCGCGGCTCACGAAGAACCTCGTCCCAAGGGACCTGTCAGTCTGCCCCAAGTGTCGCGGCTCACGAAGAACCTCGTCCCAAGGGACCTTTCAGTCTGCCCCTAGTGTCGCGGCTCACGAAGAACCTTGTCCCAAGGGACCCGTCAGTCTGCCTAAGTGTCACGGCCCACAAAGAACCTCGTCCCAAGGGACATGCGAGTTTTTTAAGTTTAAGTCAACTTTTTTTGGTCAATGATCTATGGAACATACAATGCAATATGTTATGGTAGGGTTTTCATAATGTAGCATACTACCAATAATTTTACGTGACATTTTAATGTGCACTACTTCCCTTACCTCATTTGTTTTGCTTGTGTTCGAATCTTCATCTGTCAGGAGGAGAACTAGTCTCAGTATGTAAAAATACACAATTTAATATACCTATATTTTACTATAATTGCTCAAGCAATACAGGTGATGATGATTTATCCAGTAAATTACAGAATTGTATGGCGACTCTCATTGTTTATCAGGTAACAAATATGAAATTAATAAGCCCTCAACACATAACTTAACATATGACCAGTATTGATTTTTGGCATTAAGGCAATTTCTTCTGAAATTTTTTAAAGAAAGATGTTATCTCTGTTTTTAGGAACATCATGTAGTCCTAATGTTTGTCCTTATTTTCTGCTTATTATCACTGAGCAAGGCAGATTACCTGTAATTTTCTTGTTGGGTTGCATTACCTTTGCTAAGACTGGGTCTGCTTTTCATGCATGTTCAGTATCATTTGAAGGTACTTCATTTTTATTCTTTACATTGTTTTTTTCATTTTTTGGTAATTACTAGTTTAATACATATAATATTTGTATTCCTCACCTAGTATTGTGGATGAAGGGTCACCCTCCAACTGCAAATCGGGAATATTTCCTTGGAATGTCACCTGCAGGCAAAATGAGGAAAGCCATCATGTGACCCAGAATTAACATTTCTTATTTCCTTACCATTAACAATTTCAAAATTTATGCTTAACTCTATGAATAAAACTCAGGTCATAACCCAAACTTTCAACCTGGGTATACAAAATGAATAGTCAAAAAAGATGATTTTGTCTTTTAATAATAATCAAACTGAAAAATTAGGCTGTGTGGAGAAAGAAACGGTTTATACTAAAGACTGGCTATGGTGATAAGAGCTTTCCAGTTTACTTCTTCAATAATACACATTCTTTTTTTCTGTTTTGATCACTTGTGCCATTTTGCTTCATGTCACACACTCATAGGCAGATAATTTGCAGCAAATTGACCAGTCCGAGCATACACTTTACTTAATATGTGGTGTTGTATCATACATTCAAAGATAAGTTGTTACTATGTGTATTCACTTTTTTCTAACCTCTGATCCCAGAAGGGATTTAATCTCTGCCTCATCCTGGATTAAAAAAAAAAAAACAAGTTAACAGAATCAAAGATAAGGTTTAATACATAAATTCCACAGTATTTACCAGGGTAGCTGTTTGAACACTTTACAACTGTGACGTTCAAACCTCATGCAGGCACATTGGTGAATATGCAAGCAAAAATCCCCTCAAAATTCATACTTGTATTATGTATCTCATAATGATTAATTTTGTGTGCTAAGAAATACCAGGAGATAGCATATCATTTGCCATATTTTTTCCACCACCTCTAAAAATCAGGATTAAAAGGGTATTTTGAACAAATTTGAATTCACCAAAGGCATTTCATTTGCCTTCTTGAAATAACACAAGTATATTTTAGACTCCAACTCCAGATTTCTAGTACTGTAGTTGTTATTTGTTTTATGCAATATTATTATTTACTTACTCTCTCATGAATATGAAGCACCTCTGGTCTCTCCAAGAGGTCTCCATGTTTTACCACTTCCCTACCTCTTTGGATAGAGAAGTGTAATGGGAGAGCATTGTTGGAGCCTGCCCAGTCATATACTTCCTATATCATTTAAACAGGAAAAAGGTTAGATTTCTTTTTATAAAAAGCTATCTGCCAATCACTGTATGTCTACATAATTTTACCAAAGTGCTATTTACAGTTTAATAATTTGTATCATTGTTTATATGTACCTGGAAGAAGGCACCTTTGATGAACTGGCGCTCTTCCTTGCCGTTTGAGTGGCGGAGGATGATTTTCACTTTCTCTTTTTTTTCTTCCGGACTGACATCTGTAACTCTGGCTTGTCGGGCTTTCCTTATCTTGCTTGATTCTTTAATCTTACAGAATAAATACATGACAACCTCAGTAATATTTCATTGATAATGTAGAAAAAAGATCTTGAAATTTCTGCTGCTAAGTCTTAAAAGAGAAAGTGGTAATTATAGCAGTTTTTTTGGTAACAAGTATTATTTATGTTGAATCACTTCATTTCACTCATTTCCTTTCCTGTTTGGGGATATGTCTCTGAAACTTGGGCCATACTTTGATGGCTGGTGCTTGTTTTGGCTCCTGAAGTCTTAAAGGAAGCCTTCTAAAAATAATCCTCATTTCATTGCCTGACTTTCTCCTAATGTGTTCTTTATTTTTGTTTATTTCCAACAGGTAATCATGCCACGATTGACATAATTGATATTGGCATTATTTGTGCTATGTAAGTATTTGGGAAAAGCTATTTACCTTGTCATCCTCTATTGCCTTTTGCAATGCACTCTCCTGCTCCTTCTTAGGTGAACAATCCTGCTCTAACCTCTCCCTATTGGAAACAATGAATAACTTATGGTGAATCTCACCAGTGTTCACTTTGATTTGCTGCATCTGTCTGGATAATCAAAACATATTAACCACATAATTTGCATACACCTAGGGTTTTTTAATGTTTGTTAATTGCGAACAAGACATTGCTTGATGTATGAATAACACATCAGACTTGAGCTATATGAGTTTATGAAAATTTTCTGTAAGATCATAAGGTTGTCAACGGGTAACAAGCTGGAAATAATTATTTCTACCTTTATCTTATCGAATATTAAAGATCTCTTACCATTCCCTTGTGAATGCATCCACAGCATCTGCTGCCCTTTTTACTGCATCCACCACATCTTCCTTTGTTGCCAATTTTAGGTTGTCTCCTTGTTATAAGAATCCAAAATACAACAATTTTGTTTCCAGCCATCTTTAAGTCAAATCAGATCAATATTAA
This sequence comes from Stylophora pistillata, assembly GCF_964205215.1. Classification (NCBI taxonomy): domain Eukaryota; kingdom Metazoa; phylum Cnidaria; class Anthozoa; order Scleractinia; family Pocilloporidae; genus Stylophora; species Stylophora pistillata. Next base: position 7,658,043 of record NC_142527.1, on the reverse strand, counting down.
CCTATGATGTTCAATTTTTAAAAAGGGGCCAAAAAGACATATTAAAACAATTTACCAAAAAGTGGCAACATTTATGCAAGGTCAAACTGGTATGTAGGTAGTATACTGGTGCCTGATGATGGCTTGGGATATTGTACATGACTGCAAGTCAACCTTAAAATTAAAGAGTACATTATCTTTAAATTAATATAAGACTTAAGGTAAGGGAAGCGCTTTTAAAGCGATGGGAGTTTTTCCTCAAACTTCCTTATGTTTATTGTCTGTTTTGACTTGTGCCTACACATAGTGATGACATTTAAATTGAATGAGTACAGACTGACTTGCAGGCATGGGATCCTTTTCAAACATTCCAAACTGAACGTTATTTGCCAAGAAAAGCTTATTACTATTATCAATATAAAATTCCTTTCATTAACATTTACCAACCTTTTCAACAAATTGTATTTTGAGGCTATTTACATTCTTAAAATGCTCACCACAAAAACGCTCTATGAGGATAGGCTGAGAAGTTGTGGGTGCCATTATGAGTAAATCGGACCCAGCACTTCCAAATTTTCTTTTCACTGTCATAAAAAATAACATAAAATGGTAAGAAGAGTTTGAGAACATTGAAAATTATGGGCATTATTGCATCTATTATTGGTGCGTAGAGGTTGTTATGGGGCACTAAATATAGCATAAGGAAACACAACATAGACTAGAAGATAAGAGGATATTTTGATATACTCAGTACTACAGAAAGTAAAACACCCTATTATAAGTACATCCTGGAAGGGAACAGGAGATGTCAACATCCCGTAATAATGAAGAAACATATCTATGCACACACTCTTTACAGTACACAATATCAGTACTTCAGATGTATCCATTTTTAAATATTAGTAAAGTGTGAGAATTACATTACAATCTTGATGTTTAGCCATTAAGACTTAGGAAACTTTTTTAACTTTGACCTTTTTGTCTCGTATCTTAGTAAACATCCAAAACACGGATAGTAATTCAATACCTTCTCTCCCAGATCTGGATTTTTCTTTAGTTATCCAAAAGTATAAGTTTCCATGATTGACTCCGTGTAGAATATTCAGAATCCTGATGATTTAAGAGAGAGATAAACATATTTGATTACTAATTAAAATTATTTACTACTTAATGTGAAATATAGCATGCATGCATCATACAGTGGATATTAAAAATCTTGAATACCCTTTGTGATGTTTGTGAGTGATGTTTAAGCGTGATGTTTGTATTTCAAATTATAATGTAATTTACGTGTGATGTGCGATCCTCGCAGTAGATAGCGCTATTTACGCAATAGCGAAAATCAGACCTGAAAAAAATCAGGCCTGTACGGGACTCGAACCACTGACCTCTGCGATACTAGTGCAGCGCTCTACCAATTGAGCTAACAAGCCAACTGGGAGCAGGCTGTTAAGTTGATTCGTAATAAACCCGTGAAAGTGATAAATGAGATGCAATGAATATATAAAGTTCATATATTTTTGAACTGCGGTATTAGATACGTGTGATGTGCGATCCTCGCAGTAGCGCTATCTACTGCGAGGATCGCACATCACACGTATCTAATACCGCAGTTTAAAAATATATGAACTTTATATATTCATTGCATCTTATAATGTAATTTATGTTTGAAAACACAGAAACCAGTCAGTTGGAGTAACCTTCTATGTACAAAAAAATTGTCATGTGGGTACACATTGCACCAGGTAAGCATGGTCACTTTTGATGTCTCCATGTGTTTTTAAGTTATATACACAGAAAAGTTTAAAGGCACGGTTCATGCATATGTCTCTCAATAAGAAAAATTAACTATTATGAACTATGATATTAACCTATTTATTTTGTCACTGTGACTTAGTGTAATCGGAAGCTGTTTCTGCAGAGTGCAGCCTGCTTTTAGAGATAAAAATAACCTTTTATTAACTATTGATAGTCACCTTATCACATCAGGTATGTTGTCACCTTCTTGTAGGATCACTGTAAGCATGCTTCTCTGGTCAGACCTGGCCTGGTGACACATCTAGATACACAAATTTATAAATTAAAGTAGAGTTAGATTTAATGTTATTTCTTTTGGTGTTATGATGCAACACAGTGCATTGTTGCAATGCATGCATTAGGACTATATGTCACCTAGAGAAATTAAAGTTGACAGACAGTAACTGTAGTATACTTTTCCAAATGGGTCTGTTCCTCAGCAAGTGAAATTGACATATGACAAATGTGGCTTCACAAAAGTTTACAGGCTATTTTTATTTCAAATGTGACTGCTAATATATTTTACTTCTCATTAACTCAACACATTGACACCTAGGCATGCTAACTGTATTTATTTACAACAGTTTCCTTGAAAATTGCAAGCCATCCGGGCAAACATAACATCGCTATTTAACACAAACCTCCTCATATGTTAAGTTAAAAAAGATTGGTAGGAGAATATCCTCATGGGCTGATATGGGGGGGAGGGGTCATAGAGGAAAAATAAAAAAACCAGCATTTTGATGCTCTTTAATCATTCACCATGGTATTACCTGAGTCAACATTTACTGGGTTACTAGCTAAATAGCTCCTGCCGAGGTCACTGGTAGCCATGTCATCAAAAGCAGAAACACCATCTGTTCAAAAAAAAAAAACACAACACAGTTTTGAATTGTGTCACATCATAATCATATACAGGCAGATGGGTCACCTGCTTCCAGTCAAGATGCAAATGGAAGATTGAATAAAAAACAGTAACTAAGTTTATAACTAGTGTGCAAATCAATCAAACACTTGCATTCACTTGTAGGCAATGTCAAGTCCACTTGATTAACAACACCACTTGCCACCCTTGCTTCATCACTGGAAGTCCCTGGCTGGATGACTGAGTTTGTCACACTTGTTTGAGATGAGCTGGGATTTGGGTGAGTGGTTGATTGTTGAGAAAGCGAGGAAGGGTTGGAATTGAGCAGAGCAGAGGAAAGGGAGGTTTGGGATTGGTTTGTGGAGGGTGGGTTAGAATTAGGCTGAGCTAGGAAAATGGAGGGCTGGAATTGGTTGGTGGATGGTGGGTCTGAATTGGGCTGCTCAGGGTGATGGGAGGGATGGGATTGGTTTGTGGAGGGTGGGTTGGAATTGGGCTGAACAGAGGGAAGGGAAGGATGGTTGGGATTGGTAACTCCTGGTGTTGGTATGGACTCAGGGTTAGGGTTAGATCCTGAGATGAGAAATAAAACAAAGACTTTAAATCAGCCATTTGAATTACCATTAAAATAGTGGAAAGATGCGAGAATTACTAGTTTTTTATTGATAAATCTATGACAAACAAATATTGAAAATTTTTAAGAGGCAAAGATCCTTATTGCCAGTCGGCCAATCAATGGTAATGAACATTAAAAGGGTAAATATTGAAAAGTCAGAATTTAAATATCAAAGTTTTTATTTCTCAGCAGATTAATTGGGTTATGTTGTTGCTTTTGTCTTTCAAAGACCACTGGTGATTTTCTTTTTAATTGCAGCGAAAATGTATTTCCACTTCAAGGAGGCTGTTGTTTCCAGAACGCTGTTATTGCAATTCTAACAGGCATTCGTGGGTACTGCAGCCATATATTTTACTCCACTACAGTTATATTCATGTCAACATGCAAATTTGCTAAAGACCAGCCTTTGCAGCACAGTTATCTTGTGGCTTTGCCAAAATTGGCTTTTACTATCTTTACTTATGGGTCACATGACACAGATGTGTATGCACTCAATGCGATCTTTTGGTGCTGACTGCAATGACACAAACCCTTGATTGATTATTAAAGTTTACACTAACCTCCATTTCTCGGGTGTTGCAAAACCATGTATATGCGCCTGGAATTCGAACTCCCCTTGCCATAAATTCTAAATATTTCCTTGGCGTCTGGTATGCCTCTGTAAACTTTTTCCATTTTGCTCCCAAGGCTCGTAGACTTGTATAGACGAATTCTATGGAAAGGAAAGTTCAACATCGACACTACGTACAGTTTACAGTGGCTATATGAAATAACATTTGAATTCACTAAATAGTAAATAAAGTATGGGGCAAATCTAAATAGAGATGATCAATGATAAGTTTCTAGACTTGTTTGGCATGTAATATTCCAGTCCATATTCCCCTCTACTCCTTTACCCACTCCCCCTGCCTCAATGATTAGCCTCCTGTCAATCTGGAAATTCTAGTTGAGATTCCTGCTTTCCTTAATTAAATAATTTTACCAATTGCCTGTTTTCACTGTGTAACCATTGCACAGGTAAAGTCAAGAATAGAAGAGATAAAAAAAGTTAAATATCGAAACAGTCTCGGTAAGATTGAGATCTGTGCGTAGTTTAGAGCGATAAGTATTCTGATCAAACTGAAAATCCGTTTAAATGTAAGTCTTCGAGTAACGACTGATAATTCCTTTCTTTTTTAATTTTGATGACGTTGCGTGAAATGACTCTAAATGGGGTGGATCAGGCTAAATTTCGGCCCAACCTTACACGTGTTATAAAAGGTGCTGTTTTTATATATTACGTGCACATTTAACTCCATTGCAGGTCTTACATTCGTAGCAAGTTCACTGCTCATACTTTGGTTTTAATGAATGATCCGAAGCAAATAGCTAAAGGATAAGTGGTAAATTTTGAATCCTTTGTCGCGTGGCTAAAATTTGAATTGTTTTGCTCTACCTGGGTTTTACGTGACCACACACTTCTGAGTTTACATTCAGTATTCAATGCAAACAACCTGCATGCGGGATAAAGTGCTTTGGTACTTAACCTACCTATCCGAGTCAACAGCCGCAAGTCCAGCAAAATTTTCCTTGACCAGCTCTTTTATCTTTGCACTCGAATAGTTGCCTCCAATTTTAATGTCTTTCACTCTACCCTCGCGATTCAGCAGTACCCACGGATTTCCACGCGGTGTACACTTCGCCTTTCTCTTCAGCCCTACGAACACTTTACTCGTTGACTTTCCTATCGGCTGAGGTGACCCGCAATCGCTTCCAGAGCTGGAATCGCCTGAATCTCCCATGTTCGAATATCCTTGGTCAATTCAGTCAAGTGATTTATTGATGAAATCCAAACGAACAGGCCCTTTTTTGTTCTGCCTTAAAAGCACGAGTTTGGCACGTGAATAAGAAAACCGAAACCAATCAACTTCATTGTTGGGGGGGCCCAGTGGAGTAATATACCAAAAGACTATTTCCGCTATCACACATAACTTTTGTGTAAAGTAAAGGTTTTGAGCGTTCCCGAACCACTCAAGAAGTGGCGTTAGTTAGGGGTTTAAGTCTATTCGCACAGCTCTTTATTCCTTAATTTTCGATTACGCAAAAGAAGAAAAAACCGCTGGCAGTGGTTTGGAAAAGGAAGAAGGTGGGAGGTGGAAAAATCAACCAGCCATCGCTCAATAAAATGATTAAGAAAGCTGATACCAATCAACTTCATTGTCGGAAGGGAGTCAATGAGACAGGCGTTACAAAAAAAAATGAAAATTAATCACACACTCGCGAATCACGAGCTAGCCTGCTATCACAACAAATTTCAAGGAGTTTGAGTTTGGTGATTATAATTTATTAGGTAGTATAATTTTCTGAAAGTAGTTTCTGAGGCATTTGTATATTCCCCGATCCTTCAAATTCTCGAGCCTCCCGATAACTTTACCGAAAGTGGTTTCTTTACCCCAAGACGAACTGCACTGAATTCTTTGTCCGATTTTTTCGCAGCCTTTGATGACTTTGATTGATTTAACTTGCTTTTATGTTTATTAGAAGTTTAAGAAATCGGAATTCCACTGTACTCTTTATCGCCTTGTTCCTGGCCTCAAAAACTAAATTAACCTAAATTACGTAGTTACTATATTGCGAGGCTAAAACAGGCAAAAAATTACCAATCACATTATCTAGACCTCGCCATTGCCTCCACATCCTATCATCAAGGTACGACTGAAGGTCATCACGTGCTATGCCACGCCGTGCCGTAATTGGAGCCTTCAAATTGGCCCGCGCGGATTCTGCTTCTTGGGTGTGTACCCCTGCCAGAGAAAACCTAATTTTGAAAACAATTGTTTAAGTTAAAAAGGCACTGGGGACACAATACTAAAACGATGAATTGAAAAAGAATTGTCTTTATAATCGTAGATCTGCAAACACAACAAGTAATAATAAAGCTTTTAATTAAAATATGCTGCTTTGAAAAGATAACAATTACAATAGGCGCTTTAGCGGCAAGCTTTTAAATAAAAAAGAAAGGATTCTGCTAGTGCTTAGAGACTCGAGCAAAAAAAAGATGCTGATAATATAAGGTCAGTCTTCAGTTTTCCTAAAGAAACGGAGTCCTCAAACTGAAGAGGGAAATGGGAGACTAAAATGGCACTGTAGTGACAAGATGCTAAAAAAATGAATTGAAACACATGTCTTTATTAACATAAGTCTCCAAACACACAAAGTAATAACAACAAAGCTTTTAATTAATTAACAATGAAAAGATAAATATTACAAAAGGCACTTTAGCGGCAAACAGAATTGAAAGTATGCCGCCAAAGTGCGAATTGATAAAGGGTTCTGGAAGAGCCTTAGGACTCAAGCCCCAAAAAAAGAAATGATGCCAAAAAAAAAAAGATTCGTTTATTTGAAAAATACTGTCTTCCAAAATAAAAGCTACAAAAGGCCCTTTAGAGGCAAAATCAATAAATTGAAAAAGGAGTCTGAAAGAGCCTTAATTAAGACTCAAGGAAAAAGAACTCAAGTGAGAAAGCACACTAGGTGATAGTAACAAAGGCTTTGTGTATTAAAAAATACTGTTTTCCAACACAAATTTATCTTACAAAAGGCACTTTAGCGGCACGCTGCAAGATCAATAAATTGAAAAGGATTTTGCTACAGCCTAAATACTCAAGGGAAAAGAACAGAAGTGTGGAAACACACGAGTTGATAGTAACAAAGGCTTTTTGTTTTAAAAACTACTGTTTTCAAAAACAAATCTTTCAAAAGGAACTTAGCGACACGCTGCAAAATCAATAACTCGGAAAAGGATGCTGCTATAACCTAAGGAAGATCGCAGATCGACCTATTTCAAAGATTTATTTATTTAAAATTACTGTCTTCTTTAGTGGCAAAATCAATAAATTGAAAAAGAATTCTGCCAGAGCCTAAAGACTCGAGGAAAAAGAACTTAAGTGAGAAAACACAATGGGTCATAGTAACAAAGGCTTTGTGCATTCAAAATACTGTTTTCCAACAAAAATTAATCATACAAAAGGCACTTTAGCGGCACGCTGCAAGATCAATACATTGAAACTGAAGGATTCTGCTAGAGCCTAAAGACTCAAGGAAAAGGAACTCAAGTGAGAAAAAACATTAGGTGATAGTGACAAAAACTTTGTGTATAAAATACTGTTTTGCGAAACAAATCTTACAAAAGGCAATTTAGCGGCATGCTGCAAGATCAATAAATTGAAAAAGGATTCTTCTAGAGCCTTAATACTCAAGAGACGAGAACACAAGTGTGAAAACACAATAGTTGATACATACCTACATACATACATAGATAATTTATTTGGTAACGCAGGTTGGTTACTGGCAGCATTAAGCTGATGTGGACCTGCGACAAATCTAGCTTCTATTTAAGTAAAGTAATTACAAAAAAAAGTAGAAAAATCCTAGCATAAATTAAAATGTGAGTAGTGATTCAAACTGGTTTATAATCCTAGCATAAATTTCAATAGAGGTAGTAAGATAAAATTCCTAAAAATATTTACAATTTACCAAATCCTTGTTGCCAACTAGAGCAGTTTGATTAAAAGATATCTTTTCAATAATTGTTGAAAGAGAACGGAGTTTGTTCTTAAATCTCTTATTATCCTCTACGTTCTTAACTGAACGAGGCAAAGAATTCCACGCTATTGCAGACCTATGTCTAAAAGACAGTCTTCCAACATTAGAGTTTGGTAGCTCCAGAGTTAGTTTTAAATTGTCCCTCATATTTCGTATATTTGGACTTTTCCTAATAATTGTTACAACCTGCTCAGGATTGATCCCATAAAAAGCTTTGTGTGTCAGAGAAAGGAGCCTCATCTTATAGAAATAACTTATGGATTTCTAAGAAGACGGTATCACTGATTGGGAATTAGTACCTCCGTGTTGTTTGAAGATAACCTTGGCAGCCCTCAGGTGAATTTTCTCTAAAACACATAACTTTGCTTACCCCATACAAAAAATTCCATAAGTGATGCTTGGTAAAATTCCCTTAAAATATATGGACTCCAAGATATGAGAGAGAGGGCTTTTGAACCTACGCAGTTGCTTTACCTTCTTGACCATAGATATTGATAGATCTTTGATGTGGGGTCCAAGCTTAACTTCTTGTAAATCATAAACCCAAGATAGTATGACTTGTTGACAAAGTTAATGGCATGACCAACCAGTTTGACTGGTCTTAAAGGACCAATGAAAGCATTACGGGTAAGAAGCATAACCTCAGTTTTATCGGGATGAATTGTTAAACGTTCCTGTTACACCACTTAGCTATATCAGTTAAATAAGTTTGGATCTTAAGGCTGACATCATCAATGGAATTGCCTATACAATATAGAGTTGTGTCATCAGCAAACATTTCCATCTTTCCACAACTAGGCACTTCAGGCAGATCATCGACGTAAATACTAAAAAGCCTGGGGCCAAGTACTGTCCCTGGGGTACGCCAAACTTGACGGTCACTTCATTAGATCTTTGCCCCTTAACCTCAACAAACTGTTTTCTCTCAGATAAGTAATTTTCAATCAGATTGTTTTGGTTCCCTGATAATCTAAAGGCTTGGAGTTTGAGGGCCATCGTGTTATGACAAATGTAATCAAATGCCTTTTTAAAGTCTATAAGCAGTACTCCCACAGTTTTGTTTTTATCCAGTTCGTGTCTCCAAACTTCAGTCAGGTGCAGCATTAAGAGTTCTGTTGACCTGCCAGTTTTAAAAATCCACTGGCTTTTGTTGGACTTGTTAAAATGGCAGTCAATGGAATCTCCTGTTATGCCCTCGTACACTTTGCTAGGAATAAACAATAGAGAAATAGGCCTAAAGTCACCTCTTTAAGAGCTATGTAACTTTTTGGTTACAGCTTTCCCTTTACTCAGCTTCCATCGAGGAGGGTAAATTGGGAATTTTAAACTTACTTCCATCACATAAGACAGGCCAACTGCTACAGCATCTCCTTCAAGTTTGAGTCCCCTTGAGGTAATGTTGTAAGGGCCACATTCTTTTCCAGGCTTAACTCTTTTATCGATAACCCTTTTAATCTTGTGGACGTTAAGTTGTACTGGCTCAATAGTAGGTGTAATTTGGTAAATGTGCTGATGTTCATTACCACTGGTATCTGTTAGAATATCATTTGCAAGCCTCTCACCAACTTTAGAGAAGAAGTCATTGAAACTGTCAGCCTTGTGTTTAAAATTTATTGTAATAATTCCATCCTCATTTTTAATTGCACTCACATTGCCTTTTGATTTGCCATGCATTTCACCGGCGTACCAACCTCCAAAAGTCACCTGAGCTCTTTGCACTTTAAAATTTAACTTTCCAATATTCAGCTTCAGCTTCTCTCGTGATCTTAGTTATAAGATTACGTTTTTTGCTATACCGTTTCCATGCATCTGTATCACTTGAGTTCCTTTGAACTTTTCTTAACAAGACATATCTCCTATTCATCTCCTTGATGATATTGCTATTCATCCACTTCAGTCCATTGGTGCGAACCTTTACTTTACAGGATTTTAAACGCTCATTCATTATGTATTTATACAAATACTCACAGGCCCAAGCAACATAACCCACATCATCAAAAGTTCCACAAATACTCCAGGGTGATGTATCGAGGTCCTGTCTGAGATGGTCAGAGTTAAGGCTCTTAAAAGAAGTCACTTATTTAATCACAGGACTTGACTTTTGCCTTCGCAAATTCACCAAAGCATATTCAAGATGGAGATCAGAAATCCCTGGGTCATGACCGCTTGCAAGTTTCACCTTGGATTTGTTGGATGTAAAGATCAGGTCTATGGTTGTGTTTGAAGATTCCGTAATCCCACTCGGTTCTTCAATCACATTCTCTAAACCAAAATGTTTAGCCACTTTTAACAAGCGCTTCCCCATACTTGTTTTGATATTGGAGTCAAAGTCATCCATGATCATAATGTTGAATATTTTCAACCAAAGATCGTCCAAGATTGCTTGGAGCTTGTAGAAGAACTTACCGTGGGTTGGAGGACTGTAGAAGGTTCTTGTAGAAGGCACTTTAGCGACACGCGATCGGAAAAGGATGCTGCTATAACCTAAAGATTTAGGAGAAAAGAAAACAGATCTGCAAACACATTACGTTATACTAACTAATGCTATTAAAGCTAAACCCCAACGTTGTTTTTAATCTGTGCCACGAAAGAAATAATAATAATGATAGCATGAAATAGAGCTTCACGACTTCTTTTAGTTGTTAAACTATAAAATGAAACGTACTGTGTTAATGATAAACGAAGGAAAGAAAGATGAACGAAAACTGAAAGAAAGCTGAATCACTCAAATATACCTAAACTGTGGAAAAAAGAAAAAAAAAGGCGAAGTGTTAGTGACCACCCAAAAATCCAGTTTCGATGCCGGGCTATTTCTCGTTCGCATTCTTTTCGCTTTTTTTTTTTTTTTAAAAAAAGATGGAATGTCTACGAAAGGCAGACTATAATTTTTTCTTTAACTGATAAGAACTCTCATTGATCTTGTTATTTTCTTGTTTTTTTCTTTCTTGTCTTTTTCGTATGGCGCGAACCACATAATCTCTGGAATTTTAGGAAATTTGCAGTTCGACCAGAATATGGTGTTTCATTCTTTTTCTCTTTCTTACTCTCCTTCTTTCTTTCTCCCTTTTTTCTTTATTTCTTTCCTCGAAAACTTCCCCAGTTCACAAATTAAACTCGACAATTTTTCCAGAACATGACCGCTCTCGCTCATCCCAGGCTCCCTCCCAAATCGAGGCACGATTGCAAAATCGAGGCTCGATTGGAAAATCGAGGCTCGATTGGAAAATCGAGGCTCGATTGGAAAATCGAGGCACGATTGCAAAATCGAGGCACGATTGCAAAATCGAGGCACGATTGCAAAATCGAGGCTCGATTGGAAAAACGAGGCTCGTATGTCGAAGCTTGGCAAAACGAGGAATCGTGGTCGTTTTTGATCAGGTGCTTTTGGGCTCGTTTCCCGGAAACCGTGAATGATCCGAACAGACTCCCCTAAACAGATGTCAACAACTACCCGCCCCATACAAACGACTCATTCACGACATAAACATCACAAACGACCGAAAAAGAACAACCTAGCTTTACCGACAGACCGAAACAGACCAATCACGACCGACTTACGTCACTTGAGTCTTACAGCCAATAACATCACGGCAAAACAAACCGATCATTTCACACGAACTGGAATAAGAACATTCTACTGACAACAATCATTCACTTGACTCTGATGATGACTTCCGCACAGGTTGTCGAAACGTCAGTCACTGCCACCGACAACAGTCCTTCTCAGGACTACACTCACCCGGACGATCAGACTACACCTTCACATGTTACCCCCGGGTTCAAACCATTTACTGCAATGTTAAAATTATTCAAGAACAAGAGAGATCATGGTTAATCGTATAATCAAGTTCTTAAAAGGTTTAAGTTAGCATTTTTTTCATATTTATGATCATGAAATGCAAACACCCCAAGATACCAAACAAACCACCCTCTTTACAAATGATATTATTTGTGGATTTCTTTTAATTGAAGTTTGTAGCCAGATTTCTCGACGAATATAAACATACTTAGAAACGCATCATTGGATAAATTGCTCTACATAGTAACATCAATCAAAGCAAATAAAGCAAATTCAATAGGTGGCTAAGGGAACTAAAAAACGGTCGAGTGACTACAAAGCCAGTGCGGTTTTATTTACGCTTAGTATAGCTCCATCTTTGGTCATTACGGCCTAAACGTATTCAAGACCACATCGATTTAAATGGATACAAAACTTAAAAAGAAAAAAGGAAAAAAAAAAGCTGCTTAGGGAAATCCTTTGCGTATCAAAGCCTATCTAGTGTAAATTGCTCTATACTGAAGACCGATATTAATCAAAGCGAGAGAACTAATGAAAAGGCGAGGAATACCTGCGCTGCTTCATTTACGTTTTAAACAGCTCCATTCTTTGTTATTACAGTTTAAACGTATTTAGGATCAAGATCACATACATTTGAATTAAACGGATGCAAAACTTAAAAAAAAATAAAATAAAACAACAACAAAAAAAAGCAGTTGCTTAGGGAAACTCTTTGAGTGGCATAGCCTTTCTATCGTCCCTGTAAAAGCCGTTTCTTCCAAATGGGTATGCGAACAAAAGCTTGGGCAAATTGCTTTACCCAAAGAAAAACAAAACTTCAGCTCCACCAAAATAGTACATTGAGGCATAAACATGCCAATCATTTCTTCAGTTTAAGCGTCTTATCCGTCACAGGTGGAGACTGTCTTTAATTGTTAGGATAGGGAGTACAAACGCCAGACACCGTGTATGCAACATTTTTTAGTGTTTATGGTCAGTGAGGCACTCCTTCTATCGGAACTTTGAAAAAGAACAGAAGCTTCATTACTATAACTTATGCCTCATCAATTCCTTTGCATCATGCTGAAACATTTACTTAAAAGAAAAATAATTATAATAAAAATAGTCCTGGCCCCTTCAAATAATGATATTTTAGTTTTACACGGTGAAGCAGCCGATTAAGACGGTTTTCCGTTTGTTTTGTGTTGTTCTTGTTTTGACAAAATGAAGCGCATAGTTCCTAAAAATAGATCCAGTAAGTATCGACACATTGAACAAATAAACAAACAAACAAACCGAAAAAACTCCCGTGAGCTCTGTTTCTTAAACGCCTTGTAAAATTTCGATTTCAACCTCACTAAAAATTTTCGACCTTATCTGCTCTAAATTGGAATCTAAGGGATATTATGGGGACCGCTGTTTGCACATTATTGCTGTTTGCTATTCGTGCTACTAGTGCTACTGAAGACCAAGTCACCAATGGTAAGCTCATTTCTCCTTACGTTTTCAATCGTCATTTGAATCCACCGTTGTAAAATATAAGCTGAAGGCACGATTAAACATGTACACTGTAAGTGTATTTTTCTTGCGGCGATTCTGCTCCGAGTGTTTCGATGCTTTCCTTTGAAAGTCCGTTTGGTCTGTATACATTTGGTAAGAAAAAGCGAGCAGGGCCGGCAAATGGGTTGGGGAAAATGTTTGAGAAGGAAATGAGTCTTTAAATGATAATGGCTCTACAAATCAGCCATGCGAAACCTACAGAAAAATGTTGTACGCTACTTATAAAACCAGCACAGAGTAAAGTAGACGATAATGTTCAATGCAAATTATTCAAACGTATGAGAAACTATGGCAAATCATATATTGAATTCTTCAAAAATTTAATTTGGCAGCCTCCATATTTATGATAATGAAATGTAAACGCCCCCGATACAAAACAACCATAACATAGTTACTCATCTTTTTTACAAATGAAAATCCTTGTGGATTTCTTTTAACTGAAATTTGAGCCAGCTTCTCTCGATGCTTATAGCCTGACTTCAAGCATACACGCACGATTTAATAATATGCTTTGTATATGCAGTAAGATCAATCAAAGCGAATTCAATAAGTGGCAAACGGATACGAAACTAAAAAAAAGTTGCTTGGGGGAAATTCTTTGAGTATCGTAGCCTATCTATTGTACCTGTAAAAACTGATTCTTCAATATCGGTATGCGGGCAAAAGCTTGTGCAAATGCTATAACCAAACAACAACAAAATTTCAGCTCTACCAGTGGTTCATCGAGGCATAAACATGTGAATCATTTATTACTTTTACTGTCTTGTCCCTCCCTAGTAGAAACTGTTTTTAAGTTTTGGGATAGAAAGCGCAAAATGCTATACATCGTGTACAAGTAGGCAAAATTTCAGTGTTATGGTTAGTGACGTACTCCTTCTGTCCGTACTTTGAAGAACTCTCCTGTAGCCTAAGTTTCATTACCATAACTGATAGTTGTTTGATTACTTAAAAGAATAAAAACCAGATCTTCCAGATGGGTTTGGGTATGAGTGTGCAAAGTGTTAAAAAAAATACTAAAACTTTCAGCTCCGTGCCAAATCAGACCAACACGACATAAAAGTGTGTATCATTTATTAATTTCTACTGTCCTATCACTCTCCAGTGGAGATAGAGTAAATATAGAAAGCGTAAAATGATGTACACCAATGAGGCCAAATTTCCGCATTTGTAGTCAGTGAAGTAATCCTATTCGGACGTGTGATAAAAATCTCTTCCTATCTAGAGGAAGTTCCATTATCTTAATGAATTCGTATCGTGTTGAGTTTTTACTGAAAAAAAAAACAAAACAAAACAAAAACCAAAAATCAAAAAGTCAATCCTGACCCCTTGAAAAAGGAGTAACTTACTTTTACACGGTAACAACAAAAGCATTTTTAAGTTAAAACCGATCTTTTCGTTTGTTTTGTGTTGTCATTGTTATTGTTTTCTTTCATTGTAGCAGCTTCTTGTTATTGAAATATAGATATCTATAAATAAAAATGAATAATTACATACATATATAGATTACTTAAAAGACAAATTTAATCGTTTGTCTCACGATGTGGTCACTTGAATTGTGGATCGCGACGTTTGGATTGCATACTACTAGTCTTCTTCAGGAGAAGATTCCGAATGTATGTGCGTCGTCTTTTCTATTCAGCTGCGATTAGATGGAATTCTACGGCTGTGTTTGGTGCATTTAAATTCCGTCTGTGGTCCGCTGCTACACGGCTTTCCAGCTGTTCTGTTTTCTGATCGTCGGTAACTCTCCCTGTTAATGTTGTTATAGTGAAGTCTCATGTTAATTGCCTCTTTCATCCTGCGTGCGTAGAAATGGGGATCACGATCAATAAACTTTACTTCGTTCTTGAGCTAATCGTGTCCATCGTTGTGGACGTGCTCTGAGACTGCTGAGGTCTGCGCATTAGCGAGTCGGTCATCCCTGTCGTGTTCCTTGATTATCTACTGCATAGGGCAGTCAGTTTCGCCGATGTGAAATTCTCCGCACTTACAGGAAATCATGTAGACCACGCCGTCATGTTAAGCCGAGTCGACGACATCCTTTGGTCGTACTACGTAGACGACACCTTCACCATCTTGGCCTGTTACAAAGTAGAAAGCTTCGTAAACCACCAAATACGCTCCACCAACAACAAACTCGCCTTCCTTACGAACCTTATTGACGCCTAACCACCGACATTTACAGGAAACGTAGCGACAGTAATCACATCATGAGATAAACGATTACATTTCTCTCTTAAGTGTTACTTACTACGATGAATAACCACAACCTATTTTACAATTTATAAATCATTCTCTTCGCTCCGACGAAGGGCTAACGCTCGAAACGTCAGCTTTTGTAATCGTTGTAATGGCCAATTTACCATTTCAACTTTGTTGACATATCCAAATTATAAATCATTCTCCTCGTATTTCCTTTTTCTCCTCAATCGGTTGGTTTCCCATAAAGCAGGAGTCAAGATCTGCTCCAAGTATTCTTTTCACACGGACACTGGTAACTGGATTATGGCCATGAACAAATGTGTTGATGACTACAGTAGTTCACTTGTCTCTATGGAAACCGAAAGAGAATGGCACGTTGTCAAGAACTTGATCGAGAGACACCAGCGAAAAAACTCTCGTTGGTTTATTGGCTTGGAAAGAGTAAATAATACTCTTAGGTGGTACTGGTTGAGTAAGATCGTGGGGTGGGTTAACGGGACGTCAGCTGGAAAATGGCGCTGGAAAGGAGGAGAACCAAACAATTTTGAAACAGAAAAATGTGTAGAGATGCACAATGGAAAGTATAACAACATACCGTGTAAATCACCAAAATATTTTGAAGATCCAGGATTTATATGTGAAACGCAAGTCAGTAAGTAATGATCATGCTAATCTATGTTGATCAAAGTTAAAATCAAAATGAGGAAAAAGGAGTCTGATTCTGAAATAAGCATGTCGTTCTCATTTCTTCCTAGATTGTTCCACACTTTCAGAAAGGATTGATGATTATTTCATTGAGAAAACAACAGGACCCAGATCCACCAGCAAACCGTTAGCAACAAGAAAATCCTCCGCCCCACACAGAACACAACTGGCGAATGCTAAAACTGATGTTTGGAATAAGCTGCTTTCAGAAGGTGGGAGTTATTCCGTGGAAAATTTTATATCTAACATTTCCTTAGACCACTACTGCACACTTCTTGTTGGATGTTGCATTTCCAAGCCCCTCGCGCTCTCCTTGCTCACCTTAAAAAAAAAAAAGAGGATGCGCTAGCGAAAAACGATAAACTGTTAAACGAACAGGCAAAAAAACAGGTGCCAAAGAGGAAACAAAAATAAAACAAAAAAACAAAACAAAACAAAACAAAAAAACAACAACAAAAAAAGAAAAGAAAAGAAAAGTCAGAATGCGGAATTAACTCGCAGGATCGTAACGCGATGGGCAGGTTTTTACTTGGATGGGGGTTGCTTTTTTCGAATCTTATGCATTCTCTGTGGGAAGGTATAAGGCTTGAAGGATATCATGTATATTTGAAAGTAAGGGATATTCAATCTGTATAAGAGGGGTACGAGGAAAAGCAAAATCCTTAGAGCTTTTGAGAAAATACCCCAGCCCTCCTTCTTTATGTTTAGTAAAAGTTGTGATCCTGATCATGATATATCGTAGAGCGATACATCCACGAAACCGTGGCTAGATGTTAATTAAAATTAAACTAACACTATCATATCCTGAGTCCAGTAATCACGATCGATCAGCCTGTTCATTATGAAAAATGACGAGACACCTCTCCAGATTGTTACCATTGTTTTAAATCTATCATCCTTATCATTATTGTTACCATTATTTTACTGTGTTTGTAATTATTACAATTACCATAGACACGAAGCAATTCTCCTCAGTTCTCCGACGACATTCTGATCTTCTGACAGAGCTATCTTATAGGGCGTGTCCTCCTAAGTGTTCTTATGCATTACAGCGAAACATTCAATGGAAGATGAAACATTTCAATATGCCCTCTTCGAGAGTCAAATATTTAACTAAATACATATAAACAGCAAAACACATTATCTTTATTTGCTAGGATAAACAAGAAAAAAGTACAAATTTCGACACCATGGCTATAAGATCTTTCTCTGTAAACCCAACCTAAAGTCATATCAAAGAAAATAAGCTAACATAATGAGCAGAGTTCGATTATAGAAGAATGAAACTAATTAGAGGCAATATTTTGAAGGTTTTTTTGGGCTATTTTGCACGCGCGATGGCTCGAAGGTCCAAAAACAAACTGCCTCCTTCCCACTCCTAGAAAGGAATATTCTACATACAGACAATCTGGGGAGGGACCATTCTTGTAACATTTTTCAATTGGGCGCCCTGGCAACGACTATCTATTTCGATATCTCATGATTTCGATGGAAATTCCTTTCGAGAGGTACTACAGTAATATTTCATCGATGACTTAAGCTCAGTCCTTGTCTATGAATACAGGTCACTCTTAATAACATAGTGATAATTAACACGATGGTGATAATGATGATTAATATCATCATCGTTTATTATCATTATTATATTTGGATCAGTTTTTCTCGCTTTAGAAACCTATGTGGAATTTCCATACCAGCGGGTATTCATTCTAGAATAGAACCCATTGAGTATAACTGAGTATGATTGCATTCTCAGTCATGTCCAAGTTGAATCCTATCTGAGATTTCTTGAGGCGAGAATTTCTCCAACATTTTTGGTTAAAGCAGAGTCTTAAATGACTAATTGAATACAGGATTTCGTCTGCCTCTGATTCAAACGGAAGACAGAGGGAGGTCCTTCACTGTATCAACTGTCTGCCTGTAGAATAAGATCCCCAGCGAGATCAGAAAGAAACAGAATCTTATAGGCTTCAAAAAATTCATGTAAGAACATTTCGTGAATAGTTATAAAGACATGTGATTCTAAATTGTATATTTTATTAACTGGCCTCGTAGACCACTTTCATAAATGGCTGCCGGATTAAAATTATTTTGTTTACATATAAATTTGCCTAGGTGGCCTCGTTCTCTAGTACAAAATTAAAAAGAATACAGTATCTCAAGCGAGGCCACTCTGGCAAATTGAAATTTAAATAAAAGAATGTTAATCCGGCAGCCATTTATGAAAGTGGTCTATCTTTGCTCTGTTTTTTGATAAACTAAACAAATTAAATTTAACTTTTATATTATAGTTGTATTTTAGTAACTCCTTATATGGTTAGTCTTAAATGCTTTTATGTAACGCTATTATTTTTTTAATTTTCACTATTTCTTGAGGGCCACTGGTTTTTCAGTATATTTACCGCTCTGTGTAACCTTCGTTAAATAAAGTTGATTGTTTTTAACATTTTAAAAGCATACCAGACATCAATTTTTTTTGAAATATTCATACCTCAAAGTAAAGTATTAATTATAACGAAATCGTCCGAGCAAAATGTAGTATGCACACTTTATTATCCAACTGCACTCAGTAGAGTACAAATAACGCCACAGACGAGTACAAATATCGCGCGGTATTCCTACTCCAGAGTACCTGTTAGAGAGGTTTTCTCGCCTCGCGCAACGAAGAAGTAGATTGAAGTTACAAAAAACACAATAGCGGACAATTTCAATTATATTTGAATTTTGACGACAAAAAGTCGGAATGGCTGGCAAATATAGATCCAAGTTTATTCGATGAATCGAATGAAGAAAAACAGCCAGACAAGCGGGTAATTTCTTCATTTATTGAAGAAAATAAAAAGAACAACACGACAACGCGCCAATTCCGTTCCGCTTCTCCCCCGGTTTGCTCAATGGATAGAGCGCCGGACTGTTGAGCGGTAGATCGAGGGTTAGAGCCTCGGCCGGACCAACACTCAAGGTCTTAAAATTACTGAGGAGAATGTGCTACCTTTCTATAATATCAGGAAATGGATAGACATTCTGTTCTTCTTGGATAAGGAATAAACCGTAGGTCCCGTCTCCTGCAGGGTTGGGGTAGGGGACATTAATTTCCCGTGCACGATATCACTTTGTGGTGCATGTCCTCCCCTGGGGTGGGTTGGGTGGGTACTAGGGCCCGCAGTACTTGGCGCAAGCTGTTGAGGGGTCCCTTCCTGTCGGCGAAGCTAATAAATTAAAATAAAATTAGCTTCTGTCACGCACTCCTCGTAAATAAATATCCGCGAAATTCGCTCTCACTAAAATAACAATTTGGCGTGTTTGATAATAAATAGCTTATTAGACTTTTAGTTGTTTAGTTTCGCTGAGTATTTTAACTCGTTGTTTGTATTTTGACTCGCCCTACAGGCTCGTCAAAATACGGCACAACTCGTAAAAATAATCAGTGATACTACTCAACAAAACATAGAATAAGATATATTTATTGAAGTGTTTGTGTAATTGTGATGTGATCGCAAATTGCTCCTTCGTTCGTGATAAACGAATCAACGACGTAGTTAAGACACAATACCATTCTAGTTTGGACCTGAATAGCCCTTATCGCATTTGTGTCTGCAATGCAAAGGGTCCGTTGAGTTAAAGTTTCAGGACGAGGCTATAGGGTCCACGTTTCTCGAGAAACACCAGAAACACTCCATGTCTGACCATATAACTCTGGAATCTGCGTTTTTTTCTGCTGAGGAAAAAGTTAAAATTCTTAGTGGTAATTGTCCTGGCATCACGAAAGGAAGATTGAAAGAATGGTTCTCATTTCGGAAAGGAACGGCAAAATTCTGTCGCGTTTGTTCATGACTTCGGTTGTTGCTCCTTTGTCGGCCTTTCTGAGGTTTCACTCAGTCACGTTTCAAGGCACTCAGTGCCTCACGTTCGACCCGAGGCAAAATATTTTTGGCTTTGTAATTTATATTTCTGAAAGGTAACTATTAACCTCTTCTAAATAGCTTTCAAGGGCTACTAATTTTTGTATTGGTGGTATCCATGTAGATTTGACGTGGCAGGGATGTTTTTTGTCCTCCCCCTCGGAATATGTAAATCAGACGTATTCTCCTTGCGAACTGGTCAAAGTTACACAATAGTAGTTGTCTGATCTGTTTTTGTTTTGTAGCGGGTTTTGGAATGAATTTAAGCCTTTTTGCCAGTAAATTAATCTGGTCGTTTGTAAGTTCTTTATTTGAGAAGTTTTTTTATGTGCGCTTTGTTCGCCTCTAGTTTAATAGTTGAACGTGTTTGGCGTCTGACTTTTCTGCGCTCCTTGCGCTTGTTATTTGCTGGCCGTTTGGCTTTTGAAATTCGTTTTTTGGCCCCATGTTTGTATTGGGAATCGGAGAATACACTTTTCAAATTCTTTATTCTCCATTATTCCTAGTCTTTTAATCATACTGCCGAACTGAGCGGTTGTTCCTGGAGATTAACAGCTATGTTTTTTACTGTCTCGATCGTTACATTGTCTTGACTGCTTTCAGCTTGCGCCACGCGCGCTGATTCGATCGTACTACAGTTCTTAGTGTTCAGTGTTCCAGCCGTTTTGGCTCGTTTTATTTTCTGTATTTCATGTTCAGGGAAGCTCATGATCGCCTTTACTGTTTCTTGCTCCGCGTTGTTATGGATTTGCTCTATCTCTCTTTTGAAATCCTCGTCCGCTCTTATTTTGGCTATGGCCCTATATTTTAGGGATTCTCGGCAAGTTCCTTTTTCTTCGTGCCTTTTTAGCGCCTTGATCGCGTTTTCGGCCTGGCTGATCTTGTCCTCCACAGATAGGTTTTGGCTCGTTTTTCTTCTTTCCGTGAATAGGCTTTAGCGGCGATGTTTCTTGTACTGCTCTGTCCTTGGGCGGCTGGAGCTGTTCCGGCTTTGACGCTGTTGTTTTTGAACTGATGTTCCCACTAGGCATTTGGTACGGAGGGATTTGTTCGTCATCCTCGGACTTACCGAGTAGATCATTTTCGCTGGCGGTGTCATATGCGGCTTCCATGTTTTTTTTTCGTTCTCAATGGCATTGCTTTGGCCCGGAGCGTTTAGTAGCCCATCTGCTGTTAGAATGTCTTCCGACATATTCTATAGGTGGTCAGGCAAGACCTCGGTCTCGATCCTAATCTTCTGGATCTCGTCTGTTGCCCATTCGCTGAATAGACTGTTCCACCCGTACGCAATACAATCTCTAACCATGACGAGAACACGCTGTATCCTTAAAAAAAAGGAATAAAAATGACTCCAAACGTAGCCGTTTGCTTCGATTTTACTTGAAAGTTTTACCTGTGTTACCCGATAGCCTCGCTTTGAAACTTCAAAGTCCGCTGAGCTCTCGTACAGTGGGCGTAACTGCGATAAGGGCTCTTGAGCAAGGTCGTGCGAATTATACACTGAATCGAAATATGGCGTTCAATTTGAATTGCCATTGTTCTGAACTTACTAGCCTCTCACACATGTGATAATCCTTTTGTGTTTTCTACATGAAGACGAGGCTAGTAAGTCAAAAACAATGGTAATTCAAATTGGACGCCATATTTTAATTCCGTGAATACCAGGCGAGTATGATTTCACTAATATCATAAGTGACAAATTACTCTTTCATTTTGTCGCGAAATTTTAGCATTAATTTTTAATTTCACATGTGAAATTACAAAATTGCGATGGTAACATCTCTTGTATCTCGATCAGAGCCAAGATGGCGTCGAGATTTAAGACGCTGCGACCCTCGAAGAAGTTACGAAATTAAAAGAAGCGGCCAAAAATTATTAACAGGCACGAAGAATTAGAAAGGTATTTTTTGTGAAAAAACTCAGAATATTGCGAACTTTAACAATAATGTATGCCTTAAACGAAAACTATATTCTTCTTCATGTCCTCGGTTTTCGATAGAATAAACCAGTAAAAACAATTACGGTTCTCAACGTAATTTGTCACCAACGATACTAAAAGGTAATTAAAAGCTAATGGTTTTCTAGTGAAATTAGGAAATAATTTCACTTGCGTTTTGTCAAAATTCTGATAATTTCCCTCGCCCAAAGGCTCGGGAAATTATCAGAATTTTGACAAAACGCGATTGAAATAATTTCCTACTTTCACTCGTGGCCATTTGATTATAAATACTAATATGTTTACTTTTTGAAGAAACTCCGCGCTTCGCTAAGTTTAATTGATCTTGTATGTTTGTAGCGAATGCATTTGCATATCATTCATCTCTACTTATTTATTATTGCAACCGTGTCTAAGTACAGCTTGCGCCAAACGTGTAATACTGAAGTGCTCGCTGTCCACATTGTGGTTTTATTTGAGCATTTTCAGAGAAATATTTGTCCGCTGAAATGGGAAAATCGCGTTTTACGATATTTTAGTGATCTTTACGCTAAGTGGAGACAAAAGCATGGTCAATAGTCAGATAGGTAAGCACGACTTTGCAACCGAAGCTTCATGCATAATTTTTTTTTCCTTTAATTCTTTATTTCTCTTTCATTACCATGCCTTTGAAATGACCAAGATACCCTTTATGGGCAATATGGAAGACGGCGAATACTAGGCATGAACTTCAAATTTTCCTTTAAAAATATTAATAAGGGTTTTTCCTGTATTCCCTGTTTATTTATTTATTTTTTTTTTGTTTTTTGTTTTTTTTGTTTATTGTTTTTGTTTTTTTACTACATGCTAGCAAAAGAAGATCCTATTCTCTTGATGCCTGGAAGCAGCGACGAAAATGTTGTGTTACCTAAGACTGAAGAAACTATACCATTTGGTTCAGTTTCTCTGTCGGCCTCAAAGTTCCTCAAATTACTACAAATCTGATGGATTAAGTAAATTTTATGTTCAAAGATATCAAAGAAGGGTTTCAAAAATGCAATAGGTTTATTTTGAAAATGAAAAATCAATTTTACCTTTAAGGCATTTCAACATAGGCAAATGATTCAATTTACCCAACAAAGGAAGTGTCTTGCAGGTGTTTACTTCGCGCGATGGCGACCTTGTTTCGCATTCACTGAGGATAAGAAAACGACACAAATAAGGGAGGAAAATACGAGGTAGAGGTAATGGCAATTACGAGAAACACTCGTAACTGACTTTTGTTTAGCATTCGGGTCACAAGTTTTCGTCTCCAATAACGAATAAATTTAAAAATGAATAAGGCATTTTCCTCAATTCTATTTTACATGCAGACCACAGAGGTAATTGCACACATGTATACAATGGTTCCATTACATATTCCACCGATGATAATAGCGAAATAAATTCGTCAATGAGTGGAGCTTGGCCTTGGGCTCTAGGGGAGCCTAACAACCAAACATTAGAGAATTTCACACAAATGTGCAAGACGTACGGAGGCCCTATGACTATATATGACTATATAAGGTATGACATAAGAGCGCGACTAGCAGGATATGTATGTGAGGGATCTACTGAATATAGCGTTGAAAAAGGTTGGTTAAAAAATCTACAAAGCTTACAGAAGGGCTAATGCAAATACGCAGCGCAAATGATTCGCCAAGCGTTATCTATTAGAGCTGTTCACCGGCTAAGCTATTTTGGTTACTTTCTAAATTCAAAAGAGCTCTATGATAATTTGAACATGCAATACCTTTCTAGATGAGCGGATTCGGGTCGCGTAACTGAATCCCCATTGTTGCCAGGCTGAATCATTAGACGATTCCTTTGGTATGCTACATCTGTGCAATGCGTCACAGCAGTTTAGAGTATTGCAGTAGGAACAGAAAAGAATGAAACCCCCTAAATGCATAATCTCGCTCTTTAAATTTGGTGGCAACAAAATTTAAAAACACATTTGCAGAATCATTTTGTTTTTCCAAAGGCCTCGTCAAAGCCTAGTAGTGTCTCATTGAGCCGCTGGATAGAGATTTATCTGTTGGATAGCGTTATCTGTCCTTTTAACAACCGGGCCCAGGTAACACGTATTATGTGCATGTGTTAAAACACAGGTTACATAAGCGTCATATGATCTAAAGACACCAAAACCAAAAATTTCTGTAACGTAACTTTTTTTGCGCAAGTGGTGCCTCAAGTGGTAACCGGCAACCTTTCGCTTGATGAAATCTTATTGATGAAGTAACTTTGAAAACGATATTTGAAAAGGAATATTTTTTCTTTTCGTTGCTAAGAAATTAGGGAGTGTGAAGAGGTAATCGAACAGCGTCGCGTATAATAGACGCAAGCGGCTATACTTAAAGTGCAGCGGGGTAAATTATTCAGTAGTTATGAATGTATACAGCCCTACCTTTTTGCTCAGTTTTCCGTCACCTTTGACTCTATGAAGAAGATCTAGTTATTGGAGAATGGTCCACTATCAGTTCAACAAAGACAGTTCCGAAAAACGAGAAAAGTTCGATATAACACTTTGCTAAAAACGACATTATGCGCATTAGAGTCTGATTTGTGGGCACCTTTTAAGCGTATAAATGAAATGAACGAAGAAATTTAGCAGGTTTGTGGGTGGTTCTGAATCTAAAGATTTCTTAACTTTTTTCTCACCTACCTCTTTCCCTCAGGGTCGACCCGTGAGCCGCAAACACCGGAAACTTCTCGTTTCAAAGAATCAGCGACAAAGGTGGCAAAACTCTCCACCCAACCAAGACGTGCAACAATTTTAATACTGCAAAACCGATCTAAATTAAATCAATATCAACCAACACTAAGTACAATGTGGCTATCTTAACGTCGTCTATGTCTACAGTATAAATGTCTACATGCCTCTGAATCAGCTGTATTGAACGATCGATTAATCGATTGATTAGTTGTTTCATTGACTTGTTCACTTATCAATTCATTAATTCAGTCTCATGAACATTTCTGCCTCACGGTTGGAATCTCCATTTTTCGATTCAGTACTCACTAGAAACTTTTCCAGTTCAATCAGCCTCCGCCTCAAAGAAAACCAATTAAATAAACATTTTCCTTTTTCTTCTTCAGGGACTACTTTTAAGAATACCGTTCGTGAATCTTCATTGAAGGATTTTTCATCTGGCAAAATAAACTTGGTCGTGATCGTCATAGTGCTACTGGCCGTTTTCATCTTAGCAATTGCAGTCGTATTCGGTATATTGTTCTTTCGGCGACACCATGGTCATAAAAACCAAGGCAAGTCTCTTGCATCATTTGCCTCTTTGTTTTTGTTTTGTTTTGTTTTGTTGTTGTTGTTGTTTTTTTTTTGTTGGGTTTTCTTTTTTAGTTGGTTTGTTTGTTTTTCATCTTTTCGTAATTTGTTTTTGCTTTTGCCCCTTTGTTATTGCTTTTCAATTATTGTGTAACCTTCTTTATCTCCCTTTTCAGTATAACTATAATTACATTTCTATATAGTCAAATAGTTTTTGATGCCTTCGGCTTATTTCGAAGACCTAGAATGTTAAAGAGTTTCCCCACGTTTTTCAAGTTTGTCGATTTCCTGTGTTCATGCGTCTTATATAACCGAATGAGCTCCTGTAACGTCTACAGTTTTCTAATCAATGTCAGTAAATATGGTAAGCATGTGAATAAAACCTTAACATATTTGGCAAAAGCCTTCCTAAGAAATTAGGAAAATTAACTGAGCTAAGGGGAGCCAAACAATGTACCTCAGAAGATCCATTCCCCCTCATGTTATACCACGGTAGGGGATGGAGGGATAGAGCTGTAGATGGGAGGGTGGTTTATAACTCTTGGCTCGCTATTAACATGCCATTTATTCCTTTTTTTCCCGACGGCCACGACAGTAATGATATGTTCAATCATGACAACAGCATTACGGCAAGTAGTATACAATAGAATAAGTTCATCTTAAGTACTCCTTTAAAAGTTTTTAATAAACTCATCATATCTTATTCATCTCTATTTTAAACATGGAAAGGCATATGTCTATAAACAAATTATTCGCAAAACTTACTTTCCGTGAGAAACATTTTGAGTGATGGCAAAACAGCCTCCATATGGCTTAGGATTCAATGACACAAACAAAGTATTTTGAGGTATACATAGTGGTAATGATACTTATATAATGATAATTGCAATATTTTCCATCGTCTAGATAACATATTTTTTCCTTTCCAAACCTCATTTTCTGTCCGGCCATTCTTCTCCTCCCCCCCCCCCCCCCTCCTCCCCCTTTCTCAATGGAAAATTTGACTGTTATTTGATTCAATGCATCTTATTTGCTTTAAAGTATACATGTAATTCGATATCATTAACTGTATGTTGGTTTTTTTTTCCTGAAATCTCCGTTTGAGGACAAAATACGACGCTACGCTAAAACAAAAGCGCAAAAATTTAAGCTATATGAATATATCCTGTTAAATCATAGTCCTATTAACAACAGTATTTCAGCCATATGAGAGATAATTATCATTTTGCCTTATAGACCATCTTCAGATCACTTTCACGATCGGGTTACTTGCACCTATGAGGTGCCGCCGAGTTCCAAACTGCAATCTATTGATCCTGTACATGTCCAGCAAGCACAGAGCTCCACCGAGCTCACTGTACACTTAACCCTTTCACAAACAGAATCTGGGCAGGCCACCTACGAGACAGGGAGCGACTGCAAAAATGAGAGCGGGTATGATGACATGGATGAGACTAATGGAGAGTCAAGGTCAGGATGCGAGGGATGTTCAGAAATTCAGGAACGAGAACGAGAAAAAGCGATGATGGTTGGTGGTAAGAAAGGAATAGAGCAGCCACCCACTTTGTGCGACGAAAAAAAAGAAAACAAGGATAATGTTTACGCTGTAGTTCAGAACGAAAGAAAAGGCAAGGTCAATTCTGAAGCAACTGTTCTCAAACCATCTCAAAGCCGCCCTCAGGATGGAACAAGTGGGTTGCCTGTGAACAAGGCATCAGAAGTCCATTGTATTGGTCGTTCATCACATCAAACTGATTCAGGGCTCGACAACAACGCAAAGGCTCCAAAGAGCGAGACACCTCAGGCTGACGGGAACAATGAATACTTGTACGCCGCTGTTGACATGACAACGAAAAAGAAGAAACCGCCACAGGTATTACATTTAACAAATTCCGACAATAGTTTTTTATATGTTGTTTTGTTCTGTTTTGTTTTGTTGATGTTGTTGTTGCTTTTTAAAAGAACACCTGTTTCGTTCCTTGTGTCGTTTAATTTATGGAGAAAAATCTTCATACATTTATTTACTTCTTCGATTTAGAAAATATATTGATGATAGTAAAGCGCGCAGCTGGAACACGGCGGCTGGACTTATTTTTGATTATCTAAAGGGTTCTCTGAAAACTGCATATGTATATCAAAACTAACAAACAAAAGAACAAAAAAAGACAAACCAAAACCAATTACAAGTAATAGAAAGTAAAAGCTTACGCGAAAACCAAAAAGGGCAAGACTAATTCTTTTAGCTGATTATATTCCTCTGTAGACTTTAGTGGTCCATCCTCTTCCTCTTCCTCTTCCTCCTCCTCTTTCTTCTTCTTCCTCTTCTTCTTCTTCTTCTTCTTCTTCCTTTATTCTTCTCCTTTTTATTATTTTGAAAATCATTAATTTATTGTTGCTATTATTTATTTTTTGCTCATTAGTTACTATGTTGCTAACGTTACTCTGTGACACTGGTTTCACGTATTGCCTATATGGTATACATGTAATTATATTTCTTCGTTTAATGTTTGATACCTAGATGCCCCCTCCATACCGTGGACTTCTCTATGCAGATCTGGTCCATACCCGAGAAAATAGCGCAAAGCCTCTTCAAGAGCAATCCCAAACAGTGTACGCCCAGATTGATCACGTGAAGACAGCAAACGTGGAGATATCACAGCAGAATTTGAAGGAAACAAAAGAAGGGGGGCATAAGTGAACTCTGCTCGTTTCCGATTCTAGAAATGATTTAGTGATAAACATAAAAATTAACTCAAAATTTAAAGAAAAATTATTAGAATTCGCAAAAATTTTTTTCAGAAATAGTCATCAGTAATCATTTGTTTTGTCATTACAAGAACAAACTAATTTTACAAAATTAACTTCAGTGGATAGAAGCATGATGATTGTATCAACATTAACTGTTGTGTACCAGATTACTTAGCATGTTTCACTTTAAGTAACATGGAAAACCGAAAAAAAAAAACATTAATACCTACTAGCGATAATTTTGTATGGACATAAGTTAAAAAAACGGAGCTCTGTACATAGGCGTACAGAAGAAAAACATTTCAAAAGTTCAACGAACCCTCGTGCGTTGTGCATTTTTCAAGTGGTGTATTTTTCTTTTTCAAATCTCTTGGCAAAGTATAAAACTTTGAATTATGTCCTAACCTACCAATAAGTCATGAATTCCCGAGGTCTGATGGCATTGAATTAAACTGCAGCATCAAAACTGCAGCATCAAATTGTAGTACTCGTTTCAACATTTATATACTTAGAATGGTCTACGATAGAAAACAAAAAAGCAAAAGCAATGAATAAATAAACAGTTTGATTTAACTAATGGGATTGATCCTAGTAACCAAAATGACACAACTATCTGAGCTTTGAGACAAGCACCTCTCCTCCAAAGTAACTTTTTGTGTAAAGAACATCTCCAGAAACATTGGCTTGGTTAACACGTAGGTAAATCGTCTGGTTTTCGTGAGGAGATTAATTACGGCCGGCTGTGCGCCAATTGAAACTTTCATAGAAATCCTTAAAAGGAACAAAAGTAAGCGAAAGGAAAACTCCACAATTTTCGAAAACAACAAGTTTTGCGTCTTTTAAAAACCACGGCTTCTTGGCTTATGTAGTTGTTTGAAACTAGCACAAGGCAATTTGGTTCTGACTGCCTGAAAGCATGACACCTAGCCAACACAAGGTCCACGCATGCGCAAACGTTTGAAGTCTGTGTTCACTCGGTTGTGCTTCGTGAGCCACTTTTATTTTTATCTTAGTTGCCAAGATTTGTCGTCAGCAGTGATTTAAACTTAATCATAGGCGCAACAACATGGAGTTAATTTGTTAATTACATAGCCACAACTAAAAAACTTCCCAGTGCATCGATAGCGGACTTTCTCACGAAGCTTATGACCGAAAAAGGATGTGCGGAATCGTGTAGCAGTTGATAGCGACAGCATATCGAGTTATTGTGATAAGAATCGATCCCACTCGTTCTATGAATGGTAAGGCACCAAAGGTAATTGTTCATAACTGGCATCAATAGATAATTCATTAATGGATGAATAAACCCGAACCTGACTCGGTTTACCCATCGATGTGAACGATGACGATTCTTGATCACCAGTGTGGGTCATAGACAGTTTTGTCTGTGCCGTTTCCTTTTGGAAGTCAGATTTTCATTTTTCCTATTGTGACGAACAAAATTAAACAATACCTTCATAAACACCTTTTTTCCTTTTTCCTTGACCTAGTTTCCTTCTCGAGGGCCCAGTGGGATTAACCATTAGTCAGAAAGCGGCAACAAAATGAACTGTTGGGCGTAAAAAATTGAAAGTGTTTAACCGTTAGTCGTAAAAAAAAAAGTTTACCATGAAAATTTTCTGGTAATCCAAAGGACGGAAGACTAGAAGAAATTAACTGCTTGCCGCGAAACAGCTAAAACTTCAACCGTAAGCAATAAAAGCCATCACCCCGTTGCGACCATACCGTTTCCACTCTGTGGCTAATTAACTGTTTCCTCAAAATTGACGCCGTGGCATTTTCCATACGTTATCGTCAGCAGTCGGCAAGAATTATAAATCGAGGAAAATACATGTAGGAAACATACTTGTTGGAAGTGAAGAACGTCAAGGTTTGGTGGAGCCGCGTCAAAGCACTTCCTTAATCAGTTCAAAGCGTGACACAGCAAATCAGAAATCCCGTTGAGTAGTAAGACGTGGGTCATCGCAACGCATTGCTGGATTAAATAGTTTAGCGACACACAGATTATTCGTCAAGTTTGGGGAGCGGGCAAGTCGAAATCATGTTCATTCGACAAAATCTGTCCGGTATTTGATACGAAACATATGACGATTTGTGTTGCGCTCTATCGTATATTAATTAAAATACTCTTATCATAACAATCAACACACCTCGGTGAGGAATGCAATGACTTTTGTTAGATTGACCTAGCACGCTGCGCTTATTTTTCTTACTCGCTGTGGATCTGCCTCTGGTTACCTGACTCAGTGAGTGAATCTCAAGAGGAATTTCAAACACCATTTTGTACAATCTTTCTTTAAAAAAAAGTCACAGACCCAATTACTTTCGAAATCTTAGGGAAAGAAATGTAAATAAAATGCAATTGAATAAATGGTAAATGCTTTGCGTTACTTAATTGAAGAAATCAAGGAGCTCGCATTCAGTCACACGGCGAAAAGTGCTCCAAATCCCTGAATCTAGCTTACTTGTAACTATCTTACCCGAACGAAAAATTATGCATGTTCCTTTTTTTTTTTTTTTTTTTTTTTTTTCTTTATGGTTTGTTTGAGTCAGGTGTCATCATCGCTGATGCGATAGTCAGGTGGAAATCCAATTTACACGCAAAGTGACGGAATCACGTCCATATACATAAACTCATGAGCTAATAGGGTTAAATTTTTCTTTACTTTGCTAGAATATTCTTGTCTTAAGCAATGCCAAACTCAAACGTTTTGGACTTACATTTGTCTTGTCATCTTTGATGTTTTGATCTTTCTCGTTACACTGAGTTCCGCTCCTTCAGATCATTTGAAATGACGCCGCCCAGACATTACGCTGATGTTCGATTTTGATAAAGCGAATATTCGAGAAAAAGGTCGCTTAAATTTCGGTTTCTCACTTCAAGTAAACTTGTCTTAGACAAGAAAGGATGAGCTTTGCGTCGTTTTTAGGACCGATCACGATGACAATTGTTATTTTTCAGTCTGCAGGAGGTAAGGTTTCTAATGTACGAATTCCTATGGCGTGTAACAAAACGTCATATACGTGATATAAACAGTGGAATTCCTGATTCTTTTGTTGTATAGTACTTTGGGGAAATGTGGACTTCGTAATTTCTTGTCTTCGCATATCTCGTTCACTCTCTGTTTCCCTTTGAGTTACTTCGTTGTGTGGCTCAGGGAAAACAGAGCAACCCTTGTGCAACCCAGACAACCAGTTGCCTTAAGCATCTCTTTGTCGAGTCCCCTTAACGAGAGCGAGAGGGGAACATAATGGAATTCAGAGTAAGCTAAGGTCTTGAATAGCGGATTATATCATATATATATTTTTTCTGTTTCAACCAGTGACTTAATGTCAGTGATGAAAAATAACTAATGAAATGAATTGTGTAACCAGTAAC
Organism: Stylophora pistillata; assembly: GCF_964205215.1. Lineage (NCBI taxonomy): Eukaryota > Metazoa > Cnidaria > Anthozoa > Scleractinia > Pocilloporidae > Stylophora > Stylophora pistillata. The sequence continues at coordinate 7,626,691 of NC_142527.1, read as the reverse complement.
TAGTTAAACGTATAACGAATACTAAACAAGGAATTTATTTTAGATGGAAAGAAGCAGTGCTCCTGTTAAACCTTTCATAGCAGTGATTCAAAAATAGCGTGGGCGCAAGAACTTAGATACAAGAACAAAATTCTGGTGGTGTTAGAAAAAGAACGGGAGTGGGAAGTCATTAAAAATAGAATTCAAAATCGAGAGGAGAGTACATCTGGTGAGTGGTACATTGGTCAGGGGAAAACTTTTAAAGCAGGGAAATGGACTTGCGTCAGTGGTGAACCACTGACGATTGACAAATGGCAGGGCTCTAATCCTAAATAGGATGACTCTTACACGGTCATTCATAGAGATGATCCACCCGGATCATTGAACGCCATCAAAGGTGACGTACAAAGGGGATGGATTTTCGAGGAGAAAACAGATACAGTTGTTTATGCATTTAAGCTTAATTCATTGCGCGCCATTAGCCAATCTGAAGCTCCAGCTTCAAAGTAGGAACGCTCGCTACCATCACGTTTCACTTCCTTATCCAATTTAAACTCCCAATCCACAGTATAGTGGTCTTGAGAGAATATACCCTTGAAATCGCCAGGATGCCATTGTGATATGGGGAAGAAGAAGACAAAAAGAGAAAAATGGAGCGCTATCAATAGACTCGCTTATATTGTTGCAATTAATCAAAAATTAAATGAAAATTAGATGGAAGTGCTTCACTAGCGTGAACACAAAAAATGAGTGCATTGTCACTGTTTGGTCTAAGGGGGTACGTTAAGCGGCCAAAATATGTAGCCCTTATGTGTAAAAGTTCAAAAATTTTAACCGTTAATCGTATAAAGCGTTAACCTTAAAAAAAAAAAAAAGGTTTCGGGTGACAACAATGAAAAATATTGACCGTTAGCCGTAAATTGGCCAAAATTATAACCGTTACCCGTAGAAGACCTGGCATCATTGAAACCCTCTTTTAAGAAAGCACCCAAGTTTTTTTTTCGCACACCTTTAAAGGACTCACTTGGCAGAAGCGGAAAGAATGCGCTTACTTTAGGAGTCTGCATTAAGAGAGACTCATGGAGTCAATACTCCTCAAATCCTGTGCTTGATAAGTTTACATTGCAGTTGTTTTAATCTTTCTTTCTTGAACAGAGCTAACCGTCTCCCGGTTAGCTCAATGGATAGAGTGCTGGACTGTTGTGCGGGAGGTCGAGGGTTCGAGCCCCGGCCGGACCAACACTCAGGGTGTTAAAATAATTGAGAAGAATATGCTCCTTTTCTATAACATCAAGAAATGGTTAGATATTCTAGTCTTCTCGAATAGAGACGAATAAATGGAGGTCTCGTCTCCTGCAGGATTCCCGTCTCTGCATTGTTAGGGGCAGGAGATGTTAATTTCCCAGGCACGAAACTACTGTGTGATGGATGTCCTCCCCTGGGGTCGGGATGGGTGGGTTAGTAAACCAGCTTTCCAGAGTCAGTCGTAGAAAATAGTCAGTGCTGTAGGTTAGGCATTGCGCAGAGTCTCAGTCAATGTTGTGGTTGGTAAGTCGATGGTGTTCAGCAATGTGATTGCTGATATCGCCTTTCCTCGTCGCCCGTCTGTGTTCAGTCTTGTTGTGAGGTTTCTGCCAGTCTCACCGATGTAGGAGGCTTGGCAGTCGGAACAATTGATCTTATAAATCGTTCCCTGTCTGTTCCTCGGTTCGTCTTTGTCTTTAACGTTAGTCTTTAACTGACGTAGTGTGGTGATGGGTTTATGGGCGACGCGGATATTGAAAGGGTATTAAGATGCGCGAGATGTTTTCAGACACAACGACAAGTCATTACGGACGACAGTTTACAGGAAACCCACACACACCGACAGATTACTAGACGAGTCATCCTCCAACCCTACATCACACAAAGCCACAACTATCAGAACTCTAACACGACGCGCACAACTAGTATGCGACTCGACAGACAGCTTATCCGACGAGAACAAATACCTTCACCGTGTTTTTACGAAAAACAACTACAACAACGACTTCATCCGACGAAACACTATCCGACCCACTACCACTACCGAAACAAACGACACCGCAACCCCTACGACTACAGCAACCATACCATAAATAAAAGGCATGTATGAAATCAGGGAACGATTTATAAGACCAAATGTTCCGACTGCCAAGCATCCTACATCGGTGAGACTGGCAGAAATCTCACAACAAGACTGACTAAACACAGACGGGTGACGAGGAAAGGCGATGTCAGCAATCTCATTGCTGAACACCATCGACTTACCAACCACAACATTGACTGGGACTCTGCGCAATGCCTAACCTACAGCACTGACTATTTCAACGACTGACTCTGGAAAGCTGGTTTACTAACTTAGAACAGACTCCCCTAAACAGGTGTCAACAACTACCCGCTCCATACAAACGACTCATTCACGACATAAACATCACAAACGACCGAAAAAGAACGACCTAACTTTACCGACAGATCGAAACAGACCAATCACGACCGACTTACGTCACTTGAGTCTTACAGCCAATAACATCACGGCAAAACCAACCGATCATTTCACACAAACTGGAATAAGAACATTCTACTGACAACAATCATTCACTTGACTCTGATGATGACTTCCACACAGGTTGTCGAAACGTCAGTCACTACCACCGACAACAGTCCTTCTCAGGACTACACTCACCCGGACGATCAGACTACACCTTCACATGTTACCACCGGGTTCAAACCATTTACTGCAAAATGGTTTATAAAGGTAATTATCTGAGCGGTTATAATGCATCCAAAACTAATCGCAGTTCAATGTATAATTATTTTTTAGGAGCCACAAGCTATTATTTCACTATTTCATAAAATACTAATAGAGAGATAGAAACAAGAATGAAAACAAAGGAAAATTAAGCGTCTCCTTTAGTGATCTAAAGCTAAAAGAAAAGCTGACAATAAAAGTTATCAGTAAATGAGCGACGATGATGGTGATGATAATGATGACAATAAAGGTGTTGATGGTGATGATAATGATGACGATGATGGTGGTGATCATCTTCTACCTAGCTAACTGTCAAGTTACTGGTTGTAATTGTTAGCTTCATTAAGACTTGCAGTAAGGTTTGACACCAAAAATTTAACTGAGTAAAACATTTCCCTTTTTTTGTTGATTATTAAAAAAGCTTGAGAAAACGCCTTTGCAATTTCTTTCATTTTAGATGGACATAAGCTTTTTTCGTTGTAACTGTCTAGGTTATATATTAGTAACGCTTCTGTCAGATCGTATTTCGGAACCTCGTGCGTCCTTTCTAGTAGTCTGATCTGTCTGTACAGTCTAAGTTTGCGTTCTTGAACTTTATTGTGTTCGTTGGGAAGTCTTTGGATCTTGCGTATATAACTACTCAGGCGTACAGAGAGGACAATCGGTAAGCACGTGTTTCTACCTTTCTTAGTTTCATTTCGTCGGTTTATTTCTAGCTAAGTAGTTTTGCCGTTTCTTGCGTTCGTGTTTTCATCACATCCAATTATTGTTCGGCTTTTTCCTTTCATGTCGTTTAGACTAGATTTTTTCGCTTGTGCTCTAGTTTGACGGTTTTGAGCATTGGTACATTGTAATAAAGACATTGGAAATCGACACGAAGTTCATTGCTCTTAATCAGTGCTTCGACGTCCTTATTTCTAATTCTGAACTTGCGGTTACCGCGCCTGGAGTCAGTTACATTCGTGTTATAGCTTTTATAACAAGACAAACAAAAGGCGAGGCCAAAACCACAGGGTAACTGTTAATATAACAGCAAAACCCTTGTGAAGATGGAAACAGAGCGAGAATGGGAATTCACCAAGAATGAGATTCAAAACCGAGTAGGCAGTAAATTTGGTGAATGGTTTAAAGGCTTGGAGCGAAATTTCACAACAAGGAAATGGAATTGGATCAATGGTAAACCTCTGACTTTTGTCAAGTGGCAGAGCTCAAATCCTGACCAAAGCGACTTAAATAGCTCAGTTTAAGAAAGAAAAAAAATTACAAAATGTTTTAAAAGAAGGCTAAGTATGGCTGAAATAGTGTTTTGAGAGTAGCTGGAATAATGAATAGCGAGAGTTGTAACAATCGGGAATTTCCCAGCAGACAGTTGAAGTTTTTTCGTGCTCAGAATCTTGATTTCCTTTTTCGTTTACTTCGAATGAATTTCTGTCGTTTCTGTTTTCTGAATCTCTTTTTTTTTTTCAGAGATAGCATTCTTCGTGTAACTGTCAAAAAAAGGGTAATCGCTTTTGGGCAAAACCAAGAGAAAGCCCGGGTCAAAGAATCGATAGCATAAGATTTTGACGAAGCGTAAAAGTGTAACCTGGCCCTTCCGCCAATTTCAATGTACCTCTTTATAACTATATCTTTCACGATTTTATAACCGTTTTTTTACAAGTACTTGGGAAAGTAACTAGAAAGACAATAAAACATGTTAATGTCAGAGTATACGAGTAGGGTCAGTGACTACCCAATTTTTACCCCCGTTTTTTCTATTTTTATTTTATTTCTTTTCCCAATAAGTGTTGCTGACGGGCCAGGGATCCTCCACTACCACTTTACCAGTTGTTACAAACATTGGTGACCACATGAATGACAAAAACTGCTTCACCCTTTGTATGACAATCGCTATCTTAGCAGGATTGTTGTTGATATCATTAATCATCCTTGCTGTGGTTTTGATACTGCTACGGAAGAAACAAAGGAAAATAGGTAATTGATTTTATTGGCATTCCATTTAAAAAATTTACTTTAATTTTAGCTCTCTCTATTATCCTGGTCATCTAGGGGCAGACTTGATTGAAAAAAGAATCAAATCAAACGGACAAGTGTGCCAAATGTAAAGTGTGCCAAATGATGAGTTTAGGATAAGAAAAACACGAGTTGTGGCAAATAATTAAGAAAAAGCGAAAAAAAACAAAAAAAAAAGAAAACTCTTTTTGTCTTAGTGTCCTGTAGTTGAATACTATGCTGCCTTGTAGGACCGACTGTTACTGCAAAAATAACATTTAAAGAAATTATTAGATTCTATGCCAAATCGGGATAAAATTGAGCAATCCAGACGGGCTAAAAGAAAATACTCTATAATAACTTTAGGTAAGCGGAGGGTCTTAATGGTTTGATGGCTTTTATACGGCTGACGGTGAAAATTATTCCATCATCGTCACCAGAAATTGTTTTTAAGGTTAACATTTTTTACGACTATGTGTCAAAACTTTTCAATTTAAAATTTTTAAATGTTCTGATTTTTTGGGGGTTTGTAGCTGCCATTAAAACGCTGCGGCCGGCTAAACCAACGTACATGTCGTTTGTAGTCAGGCTTCAACTTTTCCATTAGCCCAAACCTTAACTCTTCCAAGAAAATAAAAGTAGTGTCTGCTTGTTTGTTTGTTTGTTTTTCTTGCTTGTTTTTTTTGTTCATTATTACTATTATTATTATTATTATTATTATTACTATTATTATTATTATTATTATTATTATTATGCAGTACACACTTCTGAATGCTTCAGATTACAAATAAAATTGATATATCGAGCCATAGGCGTAGCCTATTCAATCGTCACTACTACATAGATAAAAGCTAAACTTTGAAAAAAATTGTGTGCCCCTAGACCCTAAAAGGAAATAAATGTTCGATCAACCTATTAAAACCACGCTTGAACCTAGCTTCGTCAAGGAACTTAGTCCTATAGGACGTTAAAAGCTCAGACACAAATAAACCTAAGAGTTCTAAAATGGTATACCCATAGACCCTAAAATGGAGATAAATTTTTAAAACCTATACTTAAAACTAACGTCGTTGGAAGAACTTAGTCCGATAGGACCTTGAAAGTCCTGTCAATGTTAAGGGAGCTAGAGACTACAGCTCTCTACATGTTCCTTAGCACTTAGTGACATCGACCTCTTCCAACAGTTGGCGTATCCTTTCCTTGACCGTTCGCGAGCTCCCTCCAAATGCGTCTAATATGATGTGATGCTGCTCAATCTTGTACTCTGGGCATCTCCTTCTTAATTCGTACCGCAGCGGGGCGTACTTGTTCGTCTTCCCTGCACATTACCACATATACGGCACTTCACATCCTCACTCGTGCGATTCCCTGTCTTTTTTCATCCCTCTGCTTTCAGTTCCTCAACATCTCTTTCCTTGGCAGCAGTCTTCAACCACATCCCAATCTTCTTCACAGGTGCTTCGAAATCGTTCGCTACACATGTGACCAATGGTTGGGGATGCACCAGAGATAAGTTGAGCCCAAACTCAGATGCATATTTCTTGGCATCGTTCACCATTGATCGCCGGCCTATCTCTTCTGATCTCTCCTCAAACCGCCTTACTACCTCCATAGCGGGATATTCATTAGTACAGAGTACTGCAGCCTTAACCTTAACTTGCTTGTCCTCTCGTTCAAAACTCTTCAGCCCACGGCCCCCAAGCCCCCTCGGTAGATATACTAGGACTGTAGACCCAAGAGGGTGCTTAACCCCATTCTCAACGATAACCTTTCTCGCTTTTCTGTCCAGCCTCTTGAGTTCCGCCATGGGCCAGCACTGGGTGTGCATCAAGTAGCTTAGCACCGGCATCACAAACTGATTGGAAGCCTGCACCTTGTTGTAGTCTGAGAGCGGGCTAATCCATATCAAGGATAGACGTTGTAAATAAGTCTTGCCTGCGATCTGGAGACTGAGATTATCATTTTGTTTAGTGCTTTCCATAACTCCAAAGAACTTGTAATAGGATCCCTCATCCAAACCCTTGATAACCTCCCTCTCGCCGTCCCAAACACTCACTGTCTCCTTCGATTCCAATGTTCCTCTTTTCACATGGGCCACTAAGCACTTTCTTTCGTTCCACTCAAGTCCTATGTCCTTCATCGCTCCTCTCTCAACAACCATAACGCTCCTTAGCTTCTCTCTTGACGCTGCAAAGACCTTTAAATCATCTATATAAATAAGATGAGTTACAACCAGTCTGATAGACTGAGATAATTTTGTAGCCTTCAGTCGCTTTCAACATCCACGAGACCGGGTTCATGCATACCGTATAGAGCCTGGCACAAAGGGCGACACCCTGCGAAAGTCCCCTCCTAAAGGCTATCACCTCCGATGTCTTCATGCCTTGGGCTGTGCGCACTAATATTCCGGTGTTCCAGCTGGCACTAAGCTTGTGAGCGACCTTGCAAAGCCATGTTGGGAACCTATGAATCGTAGACATCTCCATTCGCCATCCATGATCCACACTGTCATAGGCTTTCCGTACGTCCATCCATGCCATGCTCACGTTGCGCTTCCCACGCTGACTATCCTGACCAACCATTCTATCGACCAACAAGTTATCACCAGTTCAGCTACACCCTTCCTTCGCACCACGTTGACCTCCCTACATGAGATCGGACTTCTTGAGGTGCTCATCTATGAGTTCCAGGAGACATGACGTGTACTACTTGAGGATTGTGTTCAAGCACATTATTGGTTTGGTGTTATCGCTTAAGAACTGGTTTGGGAATCAGCGAAGTTTTCCCCTGCGTAAACCAAAGTGGGACGATATATACACCCCCTTATTATTATTAATATTAATTATTATCACTATTATTATTATTATTATTATTGTTATTAGTGGGTATTGACTGGAACCGCATCATGCGGCTACAGCCAAACATGCTAGCTGATGTTTGGCTGTGTAGCCGCGTGATGCGGTTCCAGTCAATACCCACTAATTGACCCTTGCTCACCGTAGAGTCTCTTGTAGCTCAGTGGTTAGAGCATCCGACTAGATCACGGAGGGTCGTGGGTTCAAATCCCATCTGGAAACTCGATTTTTAAAAAAATTGTTTATTTTCATCTTTACATGCTCACTTTGGAGGCTGGTTGGCTGCATGTGATGCTTTAATGCATGTGATACTTTAATGTGACAGCGTGATGCTGTTAGTGAGCTTCTATGCGCTAGCAGATATATTGTTATTATCATTATTATCATTATTATTATTATTATTATTATCATCATCTCTGATTCTTCTTGATTCTTCTGTCCTTACACCATTAGCGCCGGATCCAATCCAGGTTTTGAGGCTCCAATGGGTAGTCATGGTCGTCATTCGATCGATAGAACTTTTCAGAGGATGTGGCTTGATCCGAGGAGGGTGATCTTTTGAAGTTCTGTGATGTTAATTTTTCCTGATATCTTGTCAATGTGTTTTTCAATACCTTTCTTGACTACTCCAAGTACCCCGATGACAACAGGCACTGTTAGTGTTTTCAATCCCCACATTTTCGTAATCTCAATTTCCAGATCTTTATATTTGGACAGTTTCTCTGCTACTTTTACTGATGTATTTCGGTCGAAGGGGATTCCCATATCTATCAGCATGTATGTCCTTTCTTGCTTATCTTTAATAATAATGTCAGGTTTATTAGCTTTGATCGTTTTATCGGTGTGTACTTGCATATCCCAGAGAATGGTAGTTTTTTTCAATTTCCGTAACAGTTTCTGGTTGGTGCTCGTACCACTTATCATTTGTTTTGATGTTGTAATGCTTTAAGATCTTCCAGTGCATGTCAGTTGCGGCGTTGTTATTCTTTTTGATGTATTCGGTTTTGGCTAACTCCAGGTATCCGGATAGAAAGTGGTCGATGCTTTTCATCATACCTATTACATAACCGGTAGAGTGGACTAGTGCCGTCTTTTATGATTTTATGGTGGTATAGTCTGGTAGCTAAACCTTGGTCTTCAGCTCCTATTATTTTACTGAAGACTTAAGAGTCTTCAGTTTCAGCTTTCAATCCTGTTCCTTTCAGCCAATTATTTGTTTCCTTAAAGTCCACATCTGCCTCCATGATTTTCGACAGATATTGTCCGTGCATTGCTTTGCTTTCCAACTTCTGTTTGATGTGGTCTAGCGCTTGTGATTTGGCACGTTGTTTAACTCTCTTGGCTAGCTTGGTAACTGACTCTTTGTTCTTTCTTGCTATCTCCTTGACATTTATTTCTTGAGTTTTTCAGCGTATTTTCTTTATTATTACGGATAATAATAGTATTTTATCTTATTTAAGGAATGAAACTGTAATAAAGTAAGTAGTTCCTATTTCACTTGTTTTTATTTCAATCATTCATTCAGTCTGATGTAAATCCAGTAAGGCTAAGTGTATTGCTAAAACGTGTCATGATTCAGAACAAGAGATTATATACTGTTTGCATATTCTTGTTCAGACGTTATACGTTTTTTCTGCTGCACCTATTTTTGATATTCGATTGGCTTGATTCAAGGGAGCAACAAAGACCTTTGGATCGTATGGGAAGATAGAAAACTTCTTAGTGCTCTTAAAAATGACAAAAGCCAGGTAGCTGATAGTTCCTTAAAGGACATTGGGCAACAGCTTATATGATATCACAGTTTTGTGCTAATATAATACCATATTTACTTGCCGCGAAGAAGAATTGTGCAGCTAAATCTCTTCTCGGACGTGTGAAAAATCGACTTTTTATAACGAAACCCGCCTATCTCCACTAAAACGGGACCGACGCTCTGCGTGCCGTCAAGCTACTTTGCTGACGAGATTGACGGGAGATGAAAATAATAGCTGCTAATGTGGGATAAATTGGTCACAAAGTGACGCTTTTATTTCACCCGACATCAAGAACAATGATATAATAAACATCACGCAATCTCTTAAGCAAAGATGGGGTTAAATATCGGCCACCGCCACAAGAATGTGGCAACCCCACCAAGACGACCGCAGAGCTTGTAGATCAACGGTAACAAACCTAATAGAACAAACCTAATAGAACCGTGACGATGCGATAAAGCTGTGTAAATGAGATAAGCGGACGCGGGCACAGCCCAAGCAACGTAATAACGATTAAAGCAATCTGGAAAGCATATCATTATCCAGATTGAGGAAAAAGTACAGACAACGGAACCGAATAAAATGGCTGTAGTCGTTAAGCTTTCGAGAATGAACCGACAGCCCAATGCCTGACTCCATTCATCCCGAACGCAATCTTGTATTAAATGTCCTCCAGCGGGGCCATTCAAGGGGAAATCACAGCTATCACTCAAGGTACACAGCTTCAGAGTTCCCCTCGGCAACCATTCTCAAGCATAGCCATAGCTCTCGGTTCTAGAGTCAACCCAAATATCAAAGTAAAAGTTTTGGGTAATGAATATGTTGATTTTGGTGGTTTCCTTTCATTGTCCCCTAATATCGATCGTTATTCCCTGTCCTTAACGCCCTAAAGTAGGTCGTCTAATCAGCCCCAGCTGACACTAGAACCTAGCCAGCTACCTAAGTGGATTCATAACCTCAATCAGTGGTTATCAGCCTTCAATACTTAGTGTTGCCTTTTTATACGTATTTGGCTTTTACAGTAAAGAAAATTGAAAAAAGACGAACAAACAAACAAGCAAAATAAAGGAAAAAAACCGGTTTTACGGAGGAAAACGAGGAAGTTTCTTTCATATGGTGACAACCAGTAGCACAGACAGAAAATAATACTCTCCAGTATGTCATTCCAGATCATATTGATCTCTTCTAGGATAGCTTGAGACCCTCAGACTCGTCTTCTGCATGAATGGTTTTGTTTAGACGTAGTTACATATGATACCGAAAACAAATCTCTTTCTATGTTCCCTTCTGCCTGATCACAGAAATTAATAAGATAACAAGGCTAAGATACTTGATATAGGTTATTGTAATGCGCAGCACAGCAGGTTTTGTCAAAGACAAGCCCATCGATGCAGAAATCGCGATTTCTCCTATGAATTTAACATCATAGGAAATGTAAAGATTATATAAAGGCGAATGGGTTTTCATTCAATTTGTATAGATATCATAATTATTCATTAGACTTAGTAATAAATAGGGTGTGCTGCTTGTTTTTAGTTGTTTGAACTTATGTTTGAATGTCTTCCTGTTGGCAGTCATTTTATTCCCATTTTCATGTAGATGCGATGGCTAACCTGGATCCACACTGTATGATTGTGAATACATGAAAATCGTACATGTGAACTGCGGTTAAAGAAATGAATATAAAAGGGATATTCGCCGTAATTAGTGAGCACCACTAGCAGTAGTGAAATTAAGGCCTGAAAGGTCTAAGGTTGTACAGGATTTGAATCCATGACCTGAATCCTTTTCCTGTTTTCCTTTTCTTTATGTGTTTGCTGTCACTCTACAGGAATCAACATCACTTTCAAGAGAGTTTGCCGCTGAATGCTTTAAGTGTAGGTGTCCAGTTGCTTTGTTTTGCGGCGAGAAATGGAAGAGAGAATGGAAGAAACCGAAATTAATCGTTTGTCTAACGGGAAGGTGTATATACCGCGCTGTGTTCAGAGACAATGATGGTAATTACACAAATAAAGAAATTAGAATTACACAATATTAATCTTATCAAAGAAGGAATGAAGAATACGCAATAAAAAAGGTCCATTTTTTTCATTTCTTTTTTCCCTACACTCATTTTCCACTCTGACGCATCTTGACTGTGAAATGCAACTGAACTTTTTTCAGATTTCTGAAGACGATGGTTCCCGAACGTGCACTCCCTTGTGAAATCAACTGAAGAAGTCAAAGAAAACAGTGGCATTGATTATGTGAATCAAATACTTGTTCCTGAGTATGTTAAGTGCCACTGCCGGTAGGAGCGGTCCACTCGACTTGCCGTCCACAAAAAAATTTCCTTAATTTTTTTACTGTGAAAAGGGTTTAGGACACATGTTCAAAAATAGTTTGTTTGTTTTCCAACTCTCTTTTTTTTCTCACCACAAGCGAAAATAGACTTTTGGCCAGACCAGAAGTGTAGACAATGATCGAAAGTGTAAATTTCACATCTTTTGTCGAGCGCGCTACGACTGTAATAGTGTAGTTCACGGAATTCTCTTTTGCTTCAAGTTTTAAGCTATATTCAGTCAGTTCACAAACAAAAATATGGGAACTTCACTTGAAATCTTACTCATACCAGCGTGATCAAAAGAGACCCTTCCCTTCGACCTTAATTTGCATATCAAAAATTAGCCAACTTAAAAAAAAGAATTCTTAAAATGCAGGCCTAAATCGGGCTAAAAAAGCATAACGGAGAATATATTATACACCAATGAGATCACCGATTGCTTCAAACCTACGAGTATATCTCTAGCTTTCATCCCCCATCATCTTAAAAACAACCCAAATCAATGTCTTTACTTAATCACGCCCGTGTCAAAGCTAATTGTCATAATTCTGAAAGATGACCAAGATATGTCTTTGACTGTTCAAACTCGGTCCTTTTATCTTCTACGTAAAGTATTTTAGGTTTTCATAACGGTTGGATAGTAAATAAATCGCGAGTTTCCCTAAAACGTTGCATAAACATGATCAGTCATAACGCTTAAATAACTTACAAAGTAAACAATGGAGATCGGAAGGCGCTTCCTCGATAATTTTCCTTGAATCAGGTCAAGAGCCACGTAAAGAGTGGAGAAGATCAATACTAAAGAATCCAATTTGGCATTATGGTCATTGCAGACATACTGTGTAGCTTAAAAGGACAAACAAACAAGTTAAAATACATGTACGTTACGGTGTTATTTACAAAACAACCTTTAATAAGAATTCTTGCAATTTCTACCGAAGTTTAGCACACGGAATGCAGTCCACAGGCCCTCCTTCCTGAACATTTGCTGCTATCACTAGAGGTCTTATGTTGTTACAGTCCACAACGTTCTTGAGGGACAAGCTCAATCTTTCCCTGCGACCAAACCCGGCTTGGTATATTGCGTGACGTGATTATGGTAACTAGTCCATTTGTTCCATGACTTGCATTTTTTTGCGGGTATGTAAATTGTAACTAAAAAGTAGTTGATGTAACGAATTAGAACCGAGAGTTATGAGTGGACTGAGGTAAAGAAATTGGGGATGGTATTTGAGCTGACATTGGTCAACCCCCCTCCCCCCTTGTTCCATATTTTTGAGGGTGTGAAGGTCCTGGCAGGTCTCGATCCAGCCCCCTCGCTATAGCTAAGTCTGTCACTCACCTGTTTGTTTAGCGGAGAGGAGAGGGTCTTTAGTTATTGATATGTTTTGAGAAATTTATCGCACAAAAATGTCTACGTGTCTCACGGAACGCAAAAATTGTAGTGCCTGCGGGTATTTAAGAGTTTCAGCCCCAATATCTCTCTTGGAATGCTAGCATCATAGGACGACGTATCAAGGCATTTGAAGTACTACCATCTGAAAAAAAATCACCAGAAATGAATGGCTAACGAAGAGCCAGGTTCAAAGCTTCTTCTCGAGGCTTTCTGCTTTGAAAGGAAGAAAAGACACAGTCCTGTAAGATCCAGAGCAGAATGCAAACGACGACGACGACGGAAGTCTCATCGATGAAGAAAACGGTTACCTTGAACATGAAGCAAGGAAAAAGGATGTAGCGGATGTTATTTCCGAAATCAGACTTGCTCATCCAGTATTATCATGGGCACAATATTTGCGAACATGTTAAAAATGACACGTTAGAGAAGTTTAAAGTCACCACGCTGAGTAAAATTTGTGCCTTTGTTGACAATTCTTTCGAAGACAGAGATTTGAAGGCCATCTTACTCAAGAAACTGAGTGACATTGTTACGAATGCACATTTTTCCAAGAAATTTAGAAAGGCTATCTCTAACTCTGTGCTTTATTCAATTTCACGACTTTCGATCGTTACATTAACTAGTTTTCAGGTGTTTTAAATACGGAGATAAGTTACATTCGCAGTGGGGATAGTTAGTGGAAAAACCTGTCACTATTTATCGCCAGCGGGGAATTACGTGGTTTTTAGGGGAAGCAAAGTGGGGATAAGTTGTCGCCAGCAGAATTTAAAGGGGGACCGACGAAAATTAACTGCTGTTACTGATTAAAAAAAGCCGATTTATTGACGGTGAACGATGTGGGTTGAAACTTAAAAGTAATAAATAAATACAAAATTACAACAATTGATTAAGTAAAGGGGATAGGAAACAATTACACCGAGCCAACTTGAAACGACAATACTTACATTGTTACAATTACCGCAAAACTGCGCTTGACAAAAAAACACTGTCCGAAGACGAAATAAAGAATAAAGGAACCGTTTGAAAGCGAACATTCCGCATGCGAAGATTGTAAAGTGTGGGTTATACGAATATCAGAAAGCCCTAGGGCGGGTTTAGGTGGAATTTTTTGTAATACTATCAAAATCCTCCGATTTCCCCCTTTACCCCTCCCAGATTATAATTACCGGTCCCTAGCTTCGACTGATTTCATCGCGAAATGCATCATACATTGAAAACAAAAGTATGGAGACAAAGAAAGTTAGCATTGTTATAAAGGGAAATGTAGAGGGGATTGCCATCGTTTCGCCAGTATTCTCGGCTTGGATATCTTTATCATGAACAAATTACCTCCAAGCTGAGAGGTATGTTACGCTGACGTTCGGACAATCGAAAAGTCTGAAGTACCATATCTACGAAAATATTTTTACACTCATATTCCTGGACTTTATATTCATGTACTAACAGAGGTGTATTTTGTTACCAACATTTGCGTCACATGACATGTCAATTAATTAGCATAATCACGCAACGCAGTATTTGCCCAGCTGGTTTTGATAGTCGCAGGAAAAGATTAAGTTTGTCGCGCAAGAACGTTGAGGACTGCAACAACATAAGATCTCTAGTGATAGCAGAAATTTTTTAGGAAGGAGGGCCTGTGGACTGCATTCCGTGTGCTAAACCTCGGTAGAAACTGCAATAATTCTTGCAAAAGGTTGTTTTGTAAATAACACAGTAACGTACATGTATTTTAACTTGTTTGTGTGTCCTTTTAAGCTACACAGTATGTCTGCAATGACCATAATGCCAAATTGGATTCTTTAATATTGATCTTTTCCACTCTGTACGTGGCTCTTGACCTGATTCAAGAAAGATTATCGAGGACGCGCCTTCCGATCGCCTTTGTTTGCTTTGTAAGTCATGCAAGCGTTACGTTTGATCATGTTTATGCAACGTTTTAGGGCAACTCGCGATTTATTTACTATCCAACCGTTATGAAAACCTAAAATACTTTACGTAGAAGATAAAAGAATCAAGTTTGAACAGTCAAAGACATATCTTGGTCATCTTTCAGAATTATGCAAATTAGCTTTTGACACATGCGTGATTATGTAAAGACATTGATTTGCGCTGTTTTTAAGATAATGGTGGATGAAAGCTAGATAGATGACCGCAGGTTTGAAGCAATCGGTGACCTCATTGTTGTATAATGTATCCTCCGTTATGCTTTTTTAGCCCGATTTGGGCCTGCAGTTTGAGAATTATTTCTTTTAAATTGGCTAATTTTTGATATGCAAATTAAGGTCGAAGTGAAGGGTCTCTTCTGATCACGCTGGTATGAATAGGATTTCAAGTGAAGTTTCCATATTTTGTCTGTGAACTGACTGAATATAGTTTACAACTTTAAGCAAGAGAAAACTCCGTGAAGTACACTATCATAGTCGCAGCGCCCTCGACAACAGCTGTGAAAATTACTCTTTCGATCTTTGTCTACATGGGTGGTCTAGCCAAAAGTCAATTTTTGCTTGTGGCGAGGCAAAAAAAGAGAATTGGAAAACAAACACGCTATTTTTAAAACATGTGTCCTAAACCCTTTTGATATGAAAAAGATTAAGGAAAATTTTTTTGGACAGGAAGTCGAGAGGACCGCTGTTAGCGGGAGTGGCACTTAATGTTTAAGTGGATTGTTCTTAAGAGTGCTTGTCGGTAAAAATCAGACAAATTCTTAATTTCGCGGCAAGGGTGAAAAATTCGATCTCGCTCATATTCTTATGGTAGATAGGCTAGGGCATGACAAAAACTACGGGATAGTCTTTTAATACAAAATATCCTTTTATTTAAAAGTTATATACAAATTACCAAATTCCGTTAAAATCGTCATTCGACGTGCCATTTTATTAAACAGGTTTGAGAGCCTCGAATGCAAAACCACATTATTCTTCCGTCTTTAAAACACTCAAATATTTTTTTTTTTCATTGTTTAAATGTAGACTGGGTTGGTTTGGGGGAAATGCTGCGTTATTTTTTTGAAGCAAAATAATTAAATTTCGAAGACATGTATTTCATTTACTTAAATGTACTTTGAAAAAATAACTGCTTTTCATCATGTGCGAAACCTTCAAATGGATTAAGCTTCTTGTGGTTGAATCGCCTAAGGATGGTCTACAGATTCCTGTACAAATTTCTCTGGGAAAATGATTGAGAGCGACGCGAGAGCTTTTCAAAGTACGTTAAAAATGCAAATATTTGCAATTGGCGTTAAATTTCAATTGACGGGTTAACTGCATCCTCGGAGACCCGGGGGCTGAATTGATTTCAAGTTAGGGCCGAAGAGCCCCTGGGGACATTATCTTACAAGACCAGTTCCAAACGGTCGCAGTCGTTCTGGCATCTGATTGGTGCCAGAAAATATTTGTGTTTTTCTGCCCAATCAGAGTGAAGTATGCTTTAGAGTCCTTTCGTGTGTCTTAACACGGAGATATACAAGAAGGTCAGTTGCTCGCCATGTTTGTTTGGGCCGTGCGACGAAGCTTCGCTCGAGGTGAAAAGTTTCAGTCTCAGCAAACAATTTAAGAGAAATCGATCAGGTATTGACCGCGAAAATCTTACCGGAAATTATCCTGAATACTTCGCAGGTATCACAAGGGAACGTGTTTTAAAGTTTGCGAGGTTAATCGTATAAAGCGTAATGGTTGCAGGCGTTAAATATGTTGCTTTAAACATTAGACGAGATGTAAGCTTAAATCTCTCTAGATTTCTCGTAGAATTTGTTGGGACTGAAACTTTGCCAATCCCGCGAAGTTATTTCGTCGCAACTGGCTCTAGATCTCACGCTTACGTAGCTTTCTGTGCGCGCTAAAATATCTCCTTTGGCTAGTTGGGTAGGTCAGGTTCAGGATTATTTACGATAATGAATAATCCGAGTGAAAATATTTCAGACCGTTGTCGAGTATGCTCTTTCGTTTTCATCAACATTAAGAGAAAAAGAAATCATAATGGGGAGTTTTTGAAAATATTTGAAGAAGTTTTCAATCAGAAGGTTCTACCAGACGATGGTCTTCCTCGTGCAGTTTGCGACTCTTGTCACTATAGAATTCAAACTTCATGGAAACGGAATTATAAGCTTAAGTCTTCGGCTGTCATCCCTGCCGAAGCATCTCTGAAGAGGACACATCCCCTTTCTCCACTAACATCGAGTGAAGAGGACAAGCAAACGGCCTCCAATTTCAACAAAAAGAAGGGCTTTCGAATCCCATTCGAAAATTTGCCAATAAGGCCAAAGCCACCATCCTTGGTAGTGTCAGATACCAACAAAGAGGCATCGGTAAAAATTTCCCGGGAGCAGAGTACCCAAACAAGAAAATCGAATTGTTGCTGTTTCCAAGTTTCTACTAAAGGAACATCTGTCGAGGTATGCACAGATGCGATACAACCTATGTTGAACAAAAAGAAAAGCTAAGCGTGGAAACTTTTGTTTATTAGATGTGGGTAGATGACCCTGTACTAACCTGACATTTTACAAAGTGTGTCATTATAGTACCTCAATAAATAGCCAGATATAAAACAGTTGCCACTACAATACAATAATCTGTGTTTTCATTGGAAAATGAGAGAAATAGCTAATACAAATGCAGACACGCCCCTGAATCAAAATGCAGCCTTGAAAAATTGATAAAAACTTAATACCAGCCCTGCCTACAGACATGTACATTTCCAATAAGATTTATGGTTAATTTCCTTTTTGAATGTTTCCATAAATAATGTATTTAATAACCTTACCCATCTTTCACATTCAGATTATTGCTCATTACTCCCAAAAAACCATTTGAAAGGAACTGCCAACAAATTTGCAAAGCTTGGGGATTGCTCTTTGCAAGGCTGGGACCACATCAGCTTTTGCTTCGGCAGCTTTTAAATCCAAACAGTTGCGCAAGGCACTGATACCGCAGTTCAAAATATATGAACTTCATATATTTCATTGTACCTGATTTATCACTTTCACGGGTTTATTACGAATCGACTTAACGGCCTGCTCCCAGTTGGCTTGCTAGCTCAATTGGTAAGAGCACTGCACTAGTATCGCAGAGGTCAGTGGTTCGAATCCCGTACAGGCCTGATTTTTTTCAGGTCTGATTTTCGCTATTGCTTAAATAGCGCTATCTACTGCGAGGATTGTGCATCATACGTAAAATTGTTTTGTTTACAATAAATTGTTCTTATCCTAGCAATGTGAAGGATGATTATCACATGCTGGAACTTAAAATATTGCTAAGTTTAAAATATGGCTTAACTGTAGGTTCAAAATTATCTCATTGATCAATGGAGAGCATCTCAGCTAGTCACTGCTAATCAGCTAGTCATAGCATCTCAGCTAGTCAGCATCTCACCAGCGTCACTGGAAGGTGACAGATTCCAAAAAGGATGGTATGCCTTTGTCACTGCCTAGAAATCAATCATGCACACAATTTGGACTCATTTTCAATCATTTAGGGTTTCATTCGACTTCAGAAGCTAGGCATGTGCATGAGTAGGGAGAGCACTAATAGAAAGATCAAAGAGGCTGCAAAATACTACCAGAAGAAATTCAAGTCATGGAGAGCTTCCATAGAAATGGCAAGAAACACACCAACCTCAGAGTCCTCAATTTCATCTCAAAATCAACAACAGGTACAGTTTTAACTAGATTATAATTAAATACCTTTGTAATAAATAATACTATTTGATTGCTATGTACATGAATTTTTCTTACCAGTATTTTGATTAAAATTAATAGAGAAAACATATTTCTGAATCAAGGTTTTGCAAAATAGTCCCTTGTAATTAAATTGCTTGAATAAACTCAAAGAAGTTGAAGAGTTCATAATCATGCTTGAATAATTAAGAATTTTTCAGCAAAAAAATTATGAGCAATGCTCATAGTGCCAAAAATTCCTCTTTTCTACACAACGTCCTTATTTAGCGATCAACAGCAGGTGCACATACCCAAGTTGTTGTTGTCGTTGTTTTTTTTTTTTTTTTGTTAATAAATTTACACCTGTCTGTGATTTAGTCACTGTCTCTTTGGGACCATTTTGCAAGATCTAGCTCTTTCAAGTGTCATGGGACATTTACTTTGTGGTCCATGTTATTCATCAATAAATGATGTTTTCAGGTTAAAAGTTTCAACCAAGGTTTAACATCCATTTCTTTTGACTCTTAGCCCCATAATTATTTGTGAATTAGGCAAAATCAGTTGAAAATAAAATGAGTGTAAAAGGTAATGGTATATGTCCTCCATGCAGGGTTCAGCTGTTTCTCAGACTCATATAACTATTCCTTATGAAAAGAGAGTGACGATGAATGGCCCTCGCGATCAAGTTTATTTCAGTGGTGAGTAGAAAAAAATGTCAATGATGTTCTCAGACACACATCATAACATTATTTCAAACAATGTCACTGATGCAGATGAGACTTGAACATTACATATTAAAAATTAGATGCCCCTTCCCAGTTAAACTAACTGTGACACAAATGCTCTCTCATTGATACACCACTGCATGTCACCTTTACTCAACTTACTTGTTGCTATCTACTTCCATAATATATTTTCTCAGGCTAACTTGTACTTTATCTACAATCTCTGAAAAGCATGTCACATCTAGAATACATTAAAAAACTTTCTTATTGGAAGTTTTTTTTTTGTTATTATACTAGTTGATCCTAGCAGTGCTTTATCAGTATCAGAGTACACTGATAGCTGCAGTGATTCATCAGAAATATCGTTATCTGAGGCAGAAGAAGGGGAAACAGTCATGATGGAAAACCTGGAGATAACTTCAGACAGCAACAGTGAGTTTCCCATTGATTATGGATTAAATGGAGACAACCTTGACTGGCAGAGAAGGCCATCCATCTATTCTTCACACATGGGCACTGAGTCTATCCATTGGTTTAATGTGCTCTGTTACAAGAACAGAGTTAGCTGCTGGGATTTGGATTATAGTAAGCCAATAAGACCTGTCCTGGATTTACCTAATTCAAGCTTCCTTCCCTCACTCGTGGAACATTCAAATCTACGTGCAGACTACATTATTTTGGTGTTGCGTATTCTGGTTAAACACTGCAACTACTTTAAACAGTTTTCAAGACTTGTTCCGGGTCATATCCCTCACCAATTCAGCAAAGAGATGAGAAAAGAAACTCACGTAGGAATTCATAAGAATATTAGTTACAAACAAGTTCATCCATAAATGAAATGAACAAAACTGCCAGAAGTCCACTGTACTTGTTCATCAACAACAATTAAAGGGAGTTTCTGCATTACATGATTCTATCACTTACTGTTTAGGAGTAATAGTTTAAGACTTTCAATGTTCTTGATGTTAAAATACATATTAAAAGTTGCATTTTAACTATGAAAAAATCAAATAGTTCTCGTATCATTTCTCATTATTGCTTTCTGGCATTGCTATACACTGTTTAAATTTATTTACCAAGCAGTTTTTTTATTATTCAACAGATGCACCTTAGCCTCCTTAGCCATGAAATGCTTGAAATCTTACAGCACTGCAACATGGAATATGTGCCAAAGACCAAAGAGGCCAATACAGATAACCACTACAAGATCCTCCACAAAGTCGCATTTGGTGGTGACCATTTAACAGTTGAACGTGGTATTAGTGCCACTGCAGCAGTTTCTGACTCAGACACCCCTTTTGAAAGGCTTGAAGGACTTATCTTGAAGCATGAGGACTTTCATTGTGAAATGAATGTGCTCCAGGTTGGTTTTTATTGCAGTAACCTTTTCCAGCTTTATTATTAAATCCTGGTGAAAAACTTGCAGAGATATTACTTTCTGCAAGAGCTACTATTAGACAACATGTTAACATAACAACCAAACTGGAGGTGAATAGTCACCAGGCCATGAAGGGGCCCAGTAAATATCCAGTAAATTGTTTAGTATGTACCACAAAGATACCAAAAAAGAGGTTTATTACTCTATACTGAAAAATAGTCAGAAATGAAACTCTTGACATGAGATTTTGTCTCATCAGCTGCTAAGTGAATAGTACTTGCTATTCACTTCAGAACGTTTCAGCTGTAAACAGTCAAAAATTATTTTGCTGCTACAAATCAAATTTCTGCCACCCAACCTATAGACTTGGTGCTGTTTGTTTATCATGCTGTACCCAGGCACGTTGTT
Source organism: Stylophora pistillata (assembly GCF_964205215.1). Classification (NCBI taxonomy): domain Eukaryota; kingdom Metazoa; phylum Cnidaria; class Anthozoa; order Scleractinia; family Pocilloporidae; genus Stylophora; species Stylophora pistillata. The sequence continues at coordinate 7,605,461 of NC_142527.1, read as the reverse complement.
TCATCTTAAATGCAAACTGAACAGAAAAGATGTTGATGAGAAGGTGAACAAATCTTATCATGGATGTGAGTTATTCTTTAGTACAGTTCTAGATGGGTATGTGGTTTATGCCGCCATCGAGTATTTTCCCACAGCTGCAATTTAAAGACCAAATCTATGGGCAACCTTACTGAACTTTATACCAATGGCTCCTTTAGGAGTCATCAAGTTAGAAAAAGTTATATGCTTTTGAAGCATTTCCATGTAATGCCAAGAAAATAACAACTTGCATCATATAGGAATGTTCTGAAACTCCTGAGAGACCAATACATGTTTTAAAGTAACTATCTTCGTTTCGGAATGTTTTCACAAATAATCCTACAGTAACTAAAATTACATGTGTAAACTTTCCTGTATCTTAAAGAAAAATCCTACTCATCTGGTAATAATTATTGTAGATCGTCAAATACTATTTTGAGACAATCAAAAATCTTGATGGCATGGTCACCATTCCATACAGAAAGTGTCTCTAAAATACTTTCCACAGAATTAAGTTTATCACAATTATCAATTGTTTCATTTATAAGACTGTCTGAGAAACAAGTGAGTTGGTCAACACTAGAATACAGGCAGTGCAGATTTGACTGTTGAAATTCCTGTCTCATTTCTCCCTGACATTCCTGGAGCAGGCTCCAAAGTTCTTCTTTCTCACTTTCTGTTACATCTCGTAAATGTAGGTTTGATGTTGGTTCTGTTACCTTGGACATGAGGAAAGTCATGCTTTCTGTGTTCCCTTGACATTCTGTCTCTCCACACTGACAGTCATTTTCACAAATTTCGCAACATAAGTGTTTTGGAATCACTTCACTGTTTTCACCAATGTCATCAAAAAAAGTAAGAATGTTTTCCCTTCGCCAAGTTGTACACTTCACAAAATCCAGCATCTCTGGTTCACAAAGTCGAAGTTGATGACCATGAAAGAGAAGTAATGCCTCAGAATTTGCCCCATCCCTACCTACTCTACCAAATGCCTGCACATATGCTTCAATAGTGTTTGGAGGACCGTAATTAATAACCCGGTGCAAACCTTTCATATCCACTCCCATACCAAGAGCACTGGTTGCAATGATGATTCGAACACTGCCATGTGGATATTTCAAAGATGATATGACATGCTGCTGGATATTTAATGTTGTTCCACTGTGATACATTGCAATCATCCTATTTGCCGATTTTCTCAGGGAACTTGTGGGCCAGTAGGCTTTATCTTGTAGGGTGTTAATGAAAAAGTTATAAAGTTCTCCACAAGTCTGATAATTTCTGACATAAATCAAAGTTCTTGGACATTCAACCCCTTTTGTGCTAACCTCCTCAGCCAACCAAGAAAAATTACGAACAATGTCACTTGTTACCTTTTTAACAATCAATTTCACATTCTTCCTATTTTGGCTGACAATGATTTGAATACCTTGTCTGAAACTATAAAGCTCCATGATTTTCTTTCTGGTGGCTGTTGTAGCAGTTGCAGTCAAGGCCAATAGTGGAACTTCTTGTGGCAGAAGAGACCTTAGTTCTCCAACAAGGCCACACCACTTACAAAAAGGATCTTTCTTTTTATTGGTATTTTCACCCCTGACAAGGAAAAGGTTGGCGGTAGGGTCAGGAAATGGAGAAAATGGCTAAGCCTGTGTTTCTTGCTAGTAGAATTTACCACAATATAGTTGTGTAATTTAGCCTAACTGCTTCACACACATCAAATGCTCTTTCCATTCAAAATAATGTTGTTGATTTCAGTCAGGTTATTTTTTTTTTTCAGAGAAGGTAGATTTTAAAAAAAGCATGTGTCAGTAACATTTGTTTGCATACTTGTCACAGACTACCTCTCTACCAACACAAATAATTTTTGTAGTTTTTCACTTCTGTGCTAATTTTCAGCTTCAAAAATTTAAATCTGTTCAGTGGAATGGCCTTAACTATTTAATATGCGTTGTATGTTTAACTCAGGGTTAATATACTTACCAATGAACAGCAGTATGAACCTCATCACAAACAACAGCAAAAGTATTATTTTGATAAAACGATTTTGAAAACACTGCCCTGAACTTTTCATCTCCAATCAAAGACTCTGGGCTTCCATACAATAAAGCAAACCCACCCTTTCCATTCAATATTTCTTGGTCTTTGGTTTTATTTTCCCCAATGAAAGCAGCATCAATTCCCAATGATCTGAAGTATTTAACTTGGTCTTCAACAATCGACAAAAGAGGTGAAATGACAATGACCAAGGGACTTGAAAAGAATCCGTAGCCTTTAAAACTCAAGAATTTGAACACTCTAGGCAGCAGTTGAAAGATTAAGCTCTTTCCAAACCCCGTCGGTAACTTTCCGAAAACATCTCTCCTTCCCACAATGTTCTCGATCATAAGTTTTTGTTCCGATTTTAATTCGCTAACCGGAAACACAGCTAAGCTTTCTTTTAGCGCTTGCTGGAGGTCGTCCACGAACTTAACGTTCTCTGCAACATTGGCCATATTGTGAAAGACTCTCTAAAAAGTGAGAAGATTAGATTTTGGCGCGCACAGAAAGCTACGTAAGCGTGAGATCTAGAGCCAGTTGCTCGACATACCTACGTGGCCCGTGCGACGAAATAACTTCGCGGGATTGGCAAAGTTTCAGTCCCAACAAATTCTACTAGAAATCTAGAGAGATTTAAGCTTACATCTCGTCTAATGTTTAAAGCAACATATTTAACGCCTGCAACCCTTACGCTTTATACGATTAACCTCGCAAACTTTAAAACACGTTCCCTTGTGATACCTGCGAAGTATTCAGCATAATTTCCGGTAATATTTTCGCGGTCAATACCTGATCGATTTCTCTTACATTGTTTGCTGAGACTGAAACTTTTCACCTGGAGCGAAGCTTCGTCGCACGGCCCAAACAAACATGGCGAGCAACTGACCTTCATGTATATATCCGTGTAAAGACACACGAAAGGACTCTAAAGCATACTTCACTCTGATTGGGCAGAGAAACAAAAAGATTTTCTGGCACCAATCAGATGCCAGAACGACTGCGACCGTTTGGAACTGGTCTTGTAAGCCAATGTCCCCAGGGGCTCTTTCACCCTAACTTGAAATCAACTCAGCCCCTGGGTCTCCGAGGATGGGTTAACTGGACATTTCTTTTAGCGTGCGCCACATGTCTTGACGTATATGAAGCTAAAATAGTCACAGAGCTGATAATTTCGAAATGTTCTTACCTTATTTGCTGCAAAGGGCAGGTCCAAACTTCGCTTTAACGTATTTCTCTCACCATTCCTCGCATATAAACGTTTTCTTCTGTTTACACAAGGTCTGGTGAACATCACCAACTGTCATTGTATTCAGTAATACAATGAATGTTTGACCATCCTCGGCGCATATGACTGCCACTGCATCTAAGTTTACAACGACTAAGCCATTTGTGGATAGTTGCTTGCCTTGCGCTGCACCAAAATGCTATCACATTTGAACGATTGCTGCTCAGTGAATCCTGGAATGCAGCGCGGTTCATTCTTTGCTCGTCACGCAATGCGGTCGTCCCATTTTAGGGGGTAGGGGTAGGGCGCTGTATATCCTGATATGCAACCATTTGGAGTACACAATCTTGTTGAGTAGGAAGAGAGCAAATAAAGTAAAAGGAAGAAAGACAACTTTAACTTTGTCTCCTGAGTTGTGTCCTGTTGTCATCCCTTACGCGGACCTGCTACCTCGACACTGTAGCCCTAAACTCGGTCCAGGGTCTTTTCGCACTGTGCCAATCTTTTGGTTACTTTTTCCAAACATTGAGAACTCAATCCGTAAACTCACCCGAGTCTCTAAATTTTGTAACTTCTACAAAACCAAACGGTGCAAGCACTTAAGAAAGTCATAATAATTTTTTTATAACTTGGCTGAATTTGCCTTCGAATACTTTCGAGACAGTTGGAGAAAATTAGAGCCTTTGTGCTCCCGTCGAGCTTTCACAATTTTTTTTTGTTTTAACAAGACAAATATTCACGCCTTATCTCCGCACGTAAACTAAATGTCGCAAATTATTGCCTGAAGCGTTTTGTGAGATTCCGCCATAAAAGCAAAGAGCTGAGGAAGGGCAGCCACTAGCCAAAGACAAAGGAGATATTGAACTAGACCGCGAAGAACTAGAAGAACATTTATTTCACACATGCACAATCGCAGGTCCGACTCGTTTTTTTTCTTTTTTTTCGAACTTTTTATTGAAGACAGGCGAAAACAATTGGAGAATTATACAGTAAAGTGGGCGAAAATGAATTGCTTCGTTTTGTTCGAGATGAATTACATATGTGTGGCCGGGGCATGATTCACAGCTCTTTCGCAGGGGGGTCTTCGTCTCATTATCTTAGCAAGACTCTCCGTATTAAACACAAATGAGATTCTTTATTCCTGAGTGATGATCGGAGCTCCTCAAGGAAAGCTTGCCGTTGCATTGTCGATGAGGCCTGTAGGCCCCAACTGTTAATGTTGAATCTGCGTTTTAAAGTGACGCATTACAACTGCAGCTACCAACTAATCTCGTCAGAAGGTCCATGTAAGGCTTCTTTCGTTTCACGTTGATTGTTGAGATGTCCAGCTGATAAAAATTACATATGTCTTGTAGCATCTGCACAGAAAACTTTGCTAGTCTAGAACAAGCTGCGATTTCACAAATGTTATGCGTATCGTACATGATCGGATGCTGAAGTGATATTTCCGCCATGACTTCGTTACTCAAGTCTTGTATGTTCTTTCCATGAATTTTATTCAGCTCTTCGGCGTATTCATCTTCTTTGTCCTCAAATTCATCAGTTTCAACAGCTTTCTTTGAAACAAGGCGTGAAAAAAAACTTGCTACTTGCTGAGAAGTTAAATAACTCGAAGCATCAAATCTAGAAGGCCATCTGCGTTTCCGACTTTCCTCGTTGACTTAGAAACATTGGAGGGATTAGCTTTCTTTCCAGTTTCTTCGCCTCTTTTAAATACTTCTGTAAGGTATTATTTTTGGTTTTCAGTCAGTCGGATTCTTTGAGTAACGGAGGATTTCAACGCCCAGCCCATTGACAACGATGAACGAGAATGTGATGCCTTAGCTGTGCCAGAACCCTCTATAGGATTATCAACAGTGGCAACACCCTGTTCTAGCTTTCAAGCATAGGACATCATTGCCCTATTGAGAAGAGTTAGGCTCTCAATGGCATACTTGTGCTTTCCAACGTCTAGATGATGTTCAAGGGACGAAAATCTTTGAAGTTATTTTACACAACCCTCTTCAGGACATGCAAACAGTTTACAGTGACACTCAATGTCGTTCTCATTTTGTTCATCCGAAGCTTCCCCAACACCCGATCCCAATTGCTCCTCTCTTCGCTGGGTTTGGGGCGATTTTTTCCTCGCAGTAAATGTAGCCTTTGGATCTCTGGCCTCTTTTAATATGGTCAGCATTGGAACAGAGTAGTTTTCCGGGAAATAAAACTGACTCCACGGCAGGAATTTACCTGGGCCAACCGCATATGACCTCCAAGCTCTCATTCCCTCATTGCCATATTCAATGTTATGGATAAAGCTAACACCTTCCCATTTCACATGGACTGACTTGGGAATATTTTGTGTGTTGCGTAGCATAACCCATACTCCAGGCATGCCACCTGAGGACTCTACGGCACTCTTCATTTGTTCTGGAGTCTCGACATCTTGGCCAGAGTTTAGATATATTCTCATATGGTTCTTAACTGCGGCTGCTTTGCGGTCGCAAGACCCTTTACCCCCTTGTGGATCCGAAAACTTGTCTGACATTGATGTCGTACTTCTTAGCTACCTGCGGAATTGCCAGTAATGTGGAAGCACTGTGGTAGCATCCGGCATTGTCCTGTCTGAAATGAACACTATTTATGTTGGGCATTGTGCTCTTGAGTCGTTTAAGGACGTCATCGACGATGGCCAAAACTGTGACACTGTCTTGGTTACAGCTTTGAAAAACGTGAACAAATGACAGTATTTGAGGTTGACCTTCGGCTATCCTCGTCGCCGTGGTTATATGCCATGAAATACCTCGCTTTCCAAACCAATCAGTTTGGCTTACGCGGCATTTTCTTGGGAGGTATTTCATGGCCCAATCTAAGACCAAAAGCACCGAATAAGCATCTAAATGTTTTAAAACATCCAGTCGCGCCTCATCTTGGTTGATTGATCTGAGCAAATGGGCTTTCCATGCTTTGATTCTTTTCTTAACTAGAGAAAATACATAATTAATCTCATCTTTCTCATCGCTGGAGAGTTCAGCATTTTCTAAGGCAGACTCAGCTTCGTGGACTACATTCGGAAACAGCTTACATCGATCACATGCCAGGTCGTGCGCACGATCACAGGGGTTGATGTAATCAGGGTCAGCCCGATAGCTAAGGGCGTAAGCCCTACAGTGATCTGGAACTCTGGAACTTGGCGATACATGTACCTACAAATAAACCATATCGAAGGAATATTTATCTACCTATTTCCAATGGGGAATCGCGCCTAAAAATGGAAAATTCGTTCAATTATTTGCGTCAAAACACGGTTATTTATGGCAGTATGAAGAATCATGGATTAACAGTGATGTCAAATTGTCCTTGGGCGACAAATGAAAGTCGCAGAAATTTTAAGCACCTCGCTGCAATGATCTATTCCTTCTAAAAAGAAGAAAAAGACCGTGGAAGGGTTTGCTCTGCCTCGCCTCCCTCTCCCACTCTGCCAGCCGCTCCTGCTTCTCCAAGGGTAAAAACTGGCGTCTTAGTCTTAAGGGTATTGCTCCTAGTTATACATTACATGGTTATTATATGTTGATGTCATCCATAACATGTACAACCAAGGGGATTTATAGACATATGTTATAAGCAATGTGTTTCTCTTAATAATGTATCGTATCTTTAGCAGTCCTACCTTAACATCGCCTTTAAGATAGCGTTTTGTCTGCTTTCATTTTTCATATTGGCTTTTTGCCAAGGAGAGACCTTTGCTATAGTCGCCCAGATTCTCAATGGCAGCCGCTAATTCATCAAAAGCCTTTGCACCCTCAGCTGAGACATAGTCAAGTCCTTGCAAAGACTTGCGGACAGAGGCAGAACATACTTTAAGAATCCTACACAGTGTAGAGCGGCTTATCAGGACAAAGCCAGTCTCATAGCAGTAACTCTGATTTGAACGTAAATCACGTAAATCGTAAATCTCCTCTTTGAATGCCGTATTGCCAGCATGGTTGTCTTGATAGTGTAGTGGTCATCACACCTGACTAGTAACAAGGGGACGTTGGTTCAAATCCCGCTCAGGGCAAATTTTCTTTTCAAACATTTATTCTATTTAAGAATAAAGGGTGATAGTCTCGAAAGAAACTGTTTGGGGCTGCGTCGGTGGGAGTACCGAAATAATTTGGATATATCAACAAAGTTGAAATGGTAAACTAGCCACCGTAATGTTTACAAAAGCTGACGTTTCGAGCGTTAGCACTTCGTCGGAGCGAAGGGCTAACGCCGACGAAGGGCTAACGCTCGAAACGTCAGCTTTTGTAATCATTACGGTGGCCAATTTACCATTTCAACTTTGTTGATATATCCAAATTATTCTATTTAAGTATGATTACTTGGGGTGTACAGGGTCAGGGTTTCCCTCGCATACAGAATTTTCTTAATTAAAATTAACCTGTATCTGTAATTGGATCCTCCTTTGCGATCCGCTAAGTTGACTTCGGTCGTGTATCTTTAATAGATCCTTAGTTGGGTTTAATATGGGGTTATAGGCTTCCCCTACCCGGTCACCTTGAAAAGTTAAATTTCCCAGGAGACCACGTCTCCGATCACGTAAATCACATCTTTGATTGCCGTGTTGCCAGCATGGTTGTCCTGATTTAGTAGTGGTCATCTCACCTGACTAGTAACAGGAGGACGTGGGTTCAAATCCCGCTCAGGGCAAATTTTCTTTTCAAACGTTTATTATATTTAAGTATGATTACTTGGGGTGTACTGGGTCAGGGTTTCCCCCGTATACAGAATATATATATATATGATATTATCAATTACATTTGAGCAATTTCATATTTATATATATGACATATGTATATCTGGGCAATTTCGCAAAAACATGCCCGTTCTGTTTTGTCGTGAACCCAAGCCTGGTCAGCGGCTCTAAACCTATGTTTGCGGGGAAGGGAGAGACCCCGTCAAGGCCGGGCTGGGGACATGGCCCAGGCACTGGTCTATCTGTTGGTGGTTTGCTGGGGGGAAGGGAGGGCGTCTTTTACTGACACCTTCGCTTAATTAGACGTCGGGTCTTGACGTCTAACTTCTTGACATTGACTGTCTTGCAGTTGGTTCTGCGTTGGCAGAACTTGGCACCCAGCTGGAGAGGCCCATGTCGCGTGTATGGGGAAGGGTCAATCTGCTACCCAGGGGGTTGGTCAGAGCACTTCTGGCCGCTATAATCATCATGATCATCATGATCGTCGTCATCATCGTCGTCATCGTCATCATCATTATTATCATCATTATTATCATTATTATCAATATTTTTATTATTATTCTTAATATTATTATTATTATTATTATTATTATTATTATTATTATTATGATTATTACAATCATTTTATTTTCCTTTTTTTTTTAATTATATACCCTTCCGCTAAAATGAGATGCCGTGACTGCATTGCATGACGAGCAAATTACGACCTCAGTATAGTAAGAATGTGCTGCGAGCGCCGACACGCTTGGGAGCAATGGCCAGCAATAAAGTGTAATATTTTGGTTTAAAACGTACATAGCAAGCAACTATCCACGAATGATTTAGCCATTGTTGACTTAAATAGATGCAGCGGTAATCATATGCGCCGAAAGATGATCACAGATTCCTGGTTTTCGACCATCGATTAAGTTGACAGTTGGAAACGCACAACGGACGTTGTGTGAACAGAGGCAAACTTGACCGCTTAAAATGCGACGAATGGTGAAAGAAACACGTCAAATCGGCCTTTGAACCTGCCTTTCACGGTAAATAGGGTGACAACACATTTCGAAACTGTCTATTTAGGTCAAGACATGTGGCGGATGCTGAAATATATGTCTAACCCGTCAATTAAGATGTGATGCAGATGGCAAATATTTGCATTCTTAACGTACTTTGAAAAGCTCTCGCGTCGCTCATAATCATTTGCCCAAGAAGTTTCTACAGGAATCTGTAGACCATCCTTCGGCGATTCAACCACAAGAAGGTTAATCCATTTGAAGGTTTCGCACATGGTGAAAACCAATTATTTTTTCGAAGTAATTTTAAGTGAATGAAATACATGCGTTCGAAATTGAACTATTTTGCCTCCAAAAAATAACGCAGCATTTCCCCAAACCAACCGAGTACACATTTGAACATTGCAAAAAAAATATTTGAGTGTTTTAAAGACGGAATACTAATGTGGTTTTGCATGTGAGGCTCTCAAACTTGTTTAAAAAAATAGCGCGTCAAATGACAATTTTAACTGAATTTGGTAATTTGCATATTTCCTTGAAATGAAGGGATATTTTGCCTAAAATACTATCCCGTTATTTTTGTCATGTCCTAGCCTATCAACCATAAAAATTTGACCGAAATCAAATTTTTTACCTTTGCCGAGTTATTTTCCATATTTATAGACAGGGACTCTTAAGACGGTTAGCCGGCTAATCTGTAAAAGTAAACAAAATATCGATATTATGTGTCTTCCCAAAGCCATAGAGTTGAACAACAATTTCCGTTTACATTGGGTTAATTAGTTTAAAAGCGGTTTGGGCAATCCGTTTCTTCAACTATATGGAATGTAAATGGAATGCAAAATATATTTTTGTCTCGTATAAACAATCTCTTACATGCATGCTCAACTTATTGCTTAGAACATTTTGCAAATGCTTGAATAAAGATGAAAAATTCATGATCTCGGTATGTGTACTATTTCAACATCTCTGTCATTCAGTCATTACAGTCTTACATTCAATCATTCCCACAGAAACATATCTAGTGTTTGAAGGATGCTCGGTCTGACTGTCGGACTGTCGTGCCGTAATAACTTTATTAGGGACCTTTAGCACTGACGACGAGAACGTGGACGACGACGTATATGACCGATTTAGGCCTGGGACGCGACCATCCTCAGCGGCGGGAAACATAAAGACTTTAGCACATCGGCTACGTGGACGAGTCCTTTACTGCTTATTTGAAAATGCAAAGATTATGCACTAAAACAATTTAACTTTTTTTCAGTGTTGTAATCAACGTCAAGTGATTCAGAGCTAAGCTAAGTTTACATACACAGTCGATCCGAGCGGTTCGGATATTTTTCAAAGCCAAGAAATCTTCTTAAAAATGCTAGATGGTATAAATTACAAAACTATAACGAAATGTCCGCGATTTATATTAACAAAAGCATTTATAAGTCTACGTACATACCCTGCAGCACTTTTATCATCATCCGCCATTGCTTTCTCCGCTGTAAACTGTGAGGCTCAATCTGCAACTCGAAAAAAATAAAGTTTTTTTTCCATCACGGTTCGATCAAATTACTTTCGGCACTGTTTTTATTCCCTAACCGACCCTTTAGATTGAAGAAATCCCTTAGATAGGTAAGTAGAAATTAGAAAACAAATAAAACATACTCACCTTCTCGTCAAGACGGCGAATGGCGGCAAATGGCGCCCTGAACGACATGTGGACGACGACTCGTGCTCGATTGGGCATGCGTGGTAGCATCGAAGTTGGTTTTCTCAACTTCCGGTCGGTCACGTTCACGTTCTCGTCGTCACTGCTAAAGGTCCCTATTATTGAATGAATACGACCTCGATATGCCGGCTCTTTTAGGCTAAAATTAAAATTTCCATTGAAAAATGAAAATATAGTCTGTCGAAATTCGGTTTCAAGGATACGGGGAATTGAAATACCGAATATCATTCCTGTACAGTTGTTAATTAAAACATGGAACTGAAAATGTTTTAGAGATAACATGTTTTTGGAAAATTCATTACAGGTATGATGTTTTAATTAATGCGGGATCCATGCTAAGTGTTCGATAAAACTGCTTAAAATGAATGAAAAGATAAACTCATCACTTGGATAAAATATGTGTTTGTGACCTTATTTATCAAATTCATTTGTAAAAAGTGATTATGTTAATACATGCAAGTTATAGAATAAAAGATCAAGAATGATCCAGTGGTGTTATCAGGTCGACTATCTCATATAGGTTCAAAATGCATCCGAACTCAGTAAGTTATCCAAAAGGCCACAGACCATATGTACAAAAGCTCATAACTGAAAAATAGACACAAGCAGATGCATGAAGGGAAAAAAATCCTGAATTTTACCTTTAATTGTGGCGTTAAGTTTCGTAGACAGTGGCTGACCCTGCCGACCTCGATCCAGCCGGCAAAGCTTTAAAGAACTTTCCAAAAATATCCAACGCAATAAATCTTAACTTTACACTTCCGTCTCCTTTTATTATCTAAAGCTAAAAGATAAGTTGACGGCAAGAGTTTGTATAGCTTTTCTCATTCTAAATTTATCTATTTCGTATGCTTATTCTTGTTTGAAATCAGCTTGTTAGTAATCCACTTTTTCATTTTCCATTGGTCGTTCAGGCGTAACTTTCGTTCTCGTGGCGTTTCAAACATTCTCATCCAAAACATAGGCCTAGACAATGAGTTTCGGGAAGATGTACGCATTTCTAGTGCTTGGGTTTGTCTTGTTACTGTCAAGGACTGGTAAGTGGGGAAGGAATTGAAGATATTACTTCATTAGGTTTGTTCGTGTTTATTGTCTTGATGCTTATAGATCAAATCTGATATCTAACGTATCAATCCCATCGCTTTAAATGCGACGATTTACGAAGAAAATGCCTTGCTTTCATAAAAATTATCGCTAAGACGTATTTGGACTCTTGAGAAGAAGATTTCTAACGCAGCTTACCGAAACACACAACAAGCTATGCAAAGATTGTCGATTGGATTTGAAAGGAAGTTAGGAGATTCCATTATGTAAATACAAGCATTATTGATCCGATGCAGCGTGTCTGACTTAAGTTTCATGAATAAAGGCTGAAACTTTCTAAAGAAACTGTGGTGCTGCGTCGGTGGGGGTAACAAGGTATTTTGGTTATATCAACTAAGTTGTAACGAGTAAAAGAGCTGAGGTTTCGAACGTTAGCCCTTCGTCAGAGCGAATGATATAACCAAATTGACGTGAGTTTCACACTGTCAAATCATACCACAAACTGCCGTTTTGAAGCTGTATATTTCTTGTATATCGGGACAGCCCTCTCGTTCATATGTTTTAAAAATGTGGAGCCTCGCGTGACAAATAGACCATCGATCAACTCTGATATCCATAAATTTGCCGAACGCTACAAATTGCGAATTTTACGATCGAACAAAATGACCAGCTTACCTAGATATATATTTTTTATTTCTTTGAAAGAGGACTTCTCTCCGCAGTTTACCTTAATACAGAGCACGCCGTAAAATGATTGTCGATTATGGATTTTGACTGAAATGAAAACACATACATATACGTAAAAGGTCTTGTATGGTATTTTTTTTTCTTTAAGTAAGCTCGCTTAATGGGTAAAAGTACTAGAAACGATCGCTGTTTACCAAATATTTTGCTTTTAATGCTTGTGAGGATCGTAGGTAACATCTGTTTGTTGGAATGGAAAAATCCAGTTCTGTGGTATTTTCTGCTATCCTTGTGCGAAGTGGGACCATATACGTAATTGCCTATGTTGGTAAGCTAACTAGTTAGTTATAATTAATAGCTACGTATTTCACTATTTAATTCAGTCGTATCTGCCTTATTGCTGAAGATGAAAAAAATGGCTTTGAGAAAAAATCCTATTCCATGTATTATTTGGGGTGGCTCATCAATTGGGGTACTCTTCAGCCGTGAAAGTTTCTATACGTTATGATCAACATTGTATCTGAATGGAAAGGAAAAAAATAGGAACACAGGCCACGTGCGATCAACTACATCATTCATCTTGAATTTATAATTAATCTATTCAATAATATGAGAGCACCGATAATAATGGACAAAAGGGTCTTATAGGTTCCAATAAAATCCACAACACGCTGACGGTCAGGGGCTTAAAATAAAAGTGAATAAGAGTAAACGAAATTATAGTATAAAGTAAAGCATATAATTGAGCATTTTTTATCTTTTGTCTATTATTTTGTTTCGTTCTTAGGTGTTTATCTATCTTAAATTCCTTTTCTTTCCTCAATTTTTTCCAAAGTTTGTTCATTTTCAAGTGTGGCACTTGATTTTAAACCATTACTGTTAATTTTGGCCTTCAGTTAAGCAAAAGAAATAGACTACTCTTGCTTTTAAGCATTTGTATAAAAAGGTATCAGCAGCGTGAGGATCACCACTGCAAATCGATACTTGTAACAAAGTAATGTAAATTTTAGTTATAGTACTATCAAAAGGCTGCGAGCGCTTAAATTATGGCCTCATATCAACTTTCAGGCAACGATCGATATTCGTTTTGATGGATCTTAATGAAAATAGTCGTGCATATACATCTAGATAGAAATACAATTTTACCAGACCGTTTACCATTACAAAAAGACATTCGCACTTTTTTATTATGTGAAATACTACTCAGCGCAGGACTTGCCATAGCGGCACCAATATTACATGATCGAACTATTAAGGTCATATTAGCGTGAATTTCATTAACAAAGAAGAAGAATTGCAGGCTTAAGAACTGAATTTAGTGGCACCCCCACTTGATGAATATAATATAGGGCCTAAAGGAATATATTGTTCGTCACAGAGGACTTTCATGAACGCAATCACCAGAACAAAAGTGCAAAAATTAAAATGACAGAACGATAAAACGTGGTTGTGCTGTGCAAAGTTTCACTTGTTGATCATTTCATTTATTTTGCCGCTGAAGGTCGTCTCACGTTTAATGAGTGGAAAATAAACTTGATACTTGATTCCTGCCTAAATAATAAGTACGCTTAGCCGAACTAGTGCTCACACTCAATTGTTTTTCATTCGGAAACAACTTCTTCAAACAAACCAATGGTGTAGCCATGGGCTAATCCTTTTGTAGGTTTTGTCGAACATCACTTTTTCAGCCAATACAACGGATCGAAACCTGAACTCTACGGCCGCTACATCGACGACTGTATCGGCGCTACCTCCTCTACCAAAGAGGAGCTGACTCAATTCATAGCCGCAGTCAATTCTTTTCACCCGGCTCTGAAATATACCTGGGAAATTTCTGAGAATTATTTATCATTTTTAGACATCAAAGTTTCAATTGAAGGTAACGGTTTAAGCACTAGTGTGTATTACAAACCTACAGACTCGCATAATTACTTGTTATATTCGTCTTCGCATCCATCTCACGTTGAGAATTCCATTCCTTTTTCTCAGTTTCTAAGACTTCGTCGTTTATGTAGTGATGACTCTGATTTCCACCACAAATCAGAGTTAATGCGCCAGTCTTACGATAAACGTGGTTACCCTATTTCTGTCGTCCAAGCGAGTTACCACCGCGCCCAACTTATTGATCGACATTCAGCACTACAAACGTCGCAAAAGGAAGATTCCGACCGCATTCCATTCACTCTCACGTTTCACCCTCACAACCACTCAGTTTAATCCATCATTCTTAAAAACTTTAAATTACTTCAAACGATCCAGAGACAAGCGCTATCTTTTCGCAGCCTCCGCTCATTTCATTTAAACGCGACAAAAACATAGGCAATTTTTTGGTCAGAAGGTCTTTTCAGACTAATGACCAACAAGGCACTTTTAAATGCGCTCGTGCACGATACAAAACGTGTGCTTTCATTCAAGACACTGATAAAATATCGGGACCTAAACGATCCATTAAGATCACCGATCACTTCACGTTCACCTCCTCCAATGTAATCTATTGCATAACTTGCACTTATTGCAAAAAGATATACATCGGCGAAACATGCAGAAGACTAGGTGACCGATTCCGAGAACAATTTCGAGACGTGGAAAGGAATGATAAGGACACATCGAAACCAGTCGCTAGGCATTTTAATTTACCCCATCATTCTAAGAAACATATAGCAATCTGCGGTCTTTCCTTACACTTAGGTAACACGGAAAGCCGTAAAAATCTTGAACAAAAGCTCATCTTTTAAACCGGCAGTCTAAATCCCACAGGGATCAACGAACGCTTTTCATCCCACAAATTTATTCTTGTTTTTCTCGTTGCCATGTTCCCACCAATAACGTAGCTCCATTTTCTGCCTTTAAAAGCACACACAACCCACAATTCCTGTATTCGCTCCGACGAAGGGCTAACGTTCGAAACGTCAGCTTTTGTAATCGTTACGGTGGCCAATTTACCATTTCAGCTTTGTTGATATATCCAAATTATCACATATTCAAACGTGCTTGTTACGCATGCATGCTTTTCATACTGACGGTCTCGTCGTAGCAAGGCTTGAACGAAATTATTTGTTTACAGGTGCTAACTGAAGTGCATGAAACTGTTATCATACAGTGATTTGCAAGCGATTTCGTTTTTATTGCTTTAGCATATTGTGGGAGGCACTTGATTTGTAAAATGGGAAAAGCGTGGTTTGTGGTGTTCTCCTCGTACCAATTGCAACCATACTTGTAAAAAGTAATGCTGATAAGGAAGATGGTTAGATTAACAGCTAAATGTCGAGTTCGCGGCGCTCTACCAGTTAAGCTAACCGCCTCCCGGCTAGCTCAATTGGTAGAGCGCCGGACTATTGTGCAGGAGGTCGTGAGTTCAAATCCGGCCGGACCAACACTCAGGGTCTTTAATTAACTAAGAAGAAAGTGCTGCCTTTGTAATAATATCTGCCAATGGTTAGACTTTCTAGTCTTCTCGGATAGGGACGATTAATGGAGGTCTCGTCTCCTGCAGGACTGGGGTAGGAGACGTTAATTTCCCACGCACGAGATTACTGTGTGATGGATGTCCTCGCCGGGGTGGGATGGGTGGGTAAAAAAGGGGTTAGGTGTCAACTGGAACGAAAGGTCTGTTCCTTTCTCCTGCCATTCCTGTGGCGAATGAATTAAACTAAACTAAACTAAACTAAACTTTTATTCTTTTTTTTTTTTTTCGATTTTGTATCCGTCTGAAAGCTGGCGATAAAGTAGGCTTGCGTAAATAAGATAGGATGCGCTGTATCCTCCAATTAGTAGAAATTCTAATTTGGTTTTGAGCTTGAACGGACCACCACACTTGAAATATCACAGTACTTAGACACCCCGAAGCCGTTTTAAATCTACCATTGTCGCAGCCACGTTTTTGTAAGCAAACCTGAAATTAGGGGCTTGTATAGTTCTGATGTGCTAGTTTTAAAATAGAGCTACAAAAAATGATTAATATACTTGTTCTAAAGACGAGTGCTTAGTATCCAAATGTAAAATTAAATCAAAATGTACAAAGAACTAGAAATAACTGGAAAAGGTTGGTATGGAGTGGACTTAAAAAGAAAAAAAAACAACAACAACAACAAACAGAGCAAGTATTCTTCGTATGAAACTATTTGCACACCTACCCTCTCCCTCTCTAACCCCTATGAAAAATTAAAAAAGCAAAAAATAAAAAACTAAAACAAAACAGAAAACAGGTTATTCCATCTATGCCTATAGCTACCGAAAAATACTGTTCATATACGAGTACAATTTAATAAAAGTTCACCTACGCTGGAGGGCCCCTGTAGTTTTGGATGCTATTTCATATTAAAGAACATTGTACTCAGAGCAGTTTCTTTCTGCTCCTAAACCTGCTATCCAAGGCGTTATCGGCTGACAAGGTCAATGTTCTTCACATGAAGTATGTCTTTTTTAAATTGTACCATTAGGTTACCTGAAGAACTGCAGTGGTTCCACGTACATTTTCTATAAGAGCAATGATAGTAACAAGGACAGTTGGTTGAGAAGCAAAAGAATCTGCGAAAGGTCTAGATGTAATCTTGTTTCGATTGAGAGTCTTGAGGAATGGAACTTCCTGCAACAAACTATCCAAAGAAAGAACACTACGGAATACTTTATAGGCTTAAGGAAAGATACATCATCTAGAAAGTGGAGATGGTTAAGTGATAATAGCACATTAAATGTGTCCAATGAAAGAAACTGGCCTTGGGCATTGGGAGAACCTAACAACAAATACGAAAAAGAGAACTGCGCACAAATGTATAAAAATTATCGTGGCAACTACGGGCTCTACAATGATATCGGCTGTTCTACAACCGTCAAAAACGCAGGATTCATATGTGAATGTAAATATGGAGCAGGAAATAGATCATCAATGCAGGAAAGTGGGAGTAAGAACTATGGACGCCATAATGATATCGGCTGTTCTACATCCTCCAAAGACGCAGGATTCATATGTGAATGTAGAGATGAAGCAGGTAATAGACCATCAATACACGAAAGTGGGATTAGGATTTGGTCAGTAGTATTGAAATTTATTCCTTTTCTCGATAGTCTATTACACCGAGCAATATAATTAAATGTTTCATTAACATATCGCAAATATTAGATAGAAGAATTACTTTGGATCTTGGTAGTGAGCCAATAAGGTCATCTTGATAAGCACTTTTCTGAATTCTGTTAATATATGTATTTATTCATTTATTTATATAATTGTTTTCATATAAAAATAGGAATCGCCTTGCGCTCTTTTTAAAACTGGATGGACAATCACCAGATTAAAATGCGGCGAGGTTGATGGCGTCCGCTATATCAGATAAATGTCAACTGGCCTTTCCAGCACACATTTCTAAACTATATTGTGAATATGTGTAAACATAGGTATAATTCCAGTTCTTCTCTCGATTTACTCCGACAATCTCCCGTTTAACAGGTCCTTAATTTTAGATTTTTACATGGAGGTAAAAAGAAAGGGAACGAAAAACCATGAAGAGATAGGGAAAAAAGAGAACTGATTTTTAAATAAAACAGGTGTTTATTAGTTTCCGGAGTGTTTTTTAATTTCAGGAATGAAAAATTCAACGATTATTTGTCGTAATGTCCTGAAATTAAGATTATTAATCGCAAAGGGCTTCACTTACGATTATTAGTCGCAAAGAGTGTACTATTGCGATTAATAATCGCGGAAATTACGACTATTAATCGTGACTGCATCATTAAAAGTCGTGTTTGACGAGCTTTTAGACTAATAATCGTGCATCGTACGGTTAATAATCGCATCTGACAGCAAATGCCATTATCAATCGTACTCCTCTCCTGAGAAAGTTCAACCAGAAATTTTTTTGGACGGCCGCCATTACGAACAAAAATTCAGAAGTTAGTACTTCTTCGCACATGGCTTGTCAAGCAATAAATGTCACACATTTGAAGTCTTCTCGGGTTCAAGTTCTCCGTGAACTTAATTTCTGTTTAAAAAGTGTGTTTGCCAATGACGTTTTTCTTTTCTTCCGTCCTTCGACGAAGTTCAGCGCGGGCTTTCGATATCGTGAGAGAGTTGACCAACGTTTCTTCTCGATGACCTAGAATAATGTAAGTAAATACATTAATTTCGGACAGGTTTTAAGTAGATTTAAGTTTAACCGAATACAGTTGCAAACGAACAGCCAAATGAGTCAAATCAGGACAAATGCCAAATCCCAACAACGGCCTTTTGCGAAGTTGAAACGTATGCTGATAAGAAAGTGACAGATGAAACCGGCGGCGGTGATCGATGTGATACAACTATTTCAGGTGTGGATAGCTTGCATCGCACTCCGCTAGTCCCGGCTTTACTGAATTAGAAATTGTCAGACTCAATCCAAGAAAAAAAAAAAAAAAAAAAAACGTTTCACTGATTCCCTACCCCGATTTCTTTTCTTTTCTTTTTTTTTTTTTTTATTTTTTATTTTTTATTTTATTGTTTAATCGAACGTAATTCGAGATGCGTTTGCATTTTTCATAAACGAAGAAGAAAGATTAATTTGAGTCGCGGGTTCATTTCTCCATCCCGCAAGACTCTAACTCTTTCCAGAACTATTGTGTTTCGAAATGGGTCGTTCAACAGCAATGGTGAAAACGCTGTTCCAGAATGGAAAAACTATTTTCGATATTTTGAGGGAAACCCACCCGGCGAGATTTGGCAAATGTCACGCCGATTCGGTGAGATGTCTTTTTCTATTCTTTTGCCATTGTGATGCTTATTTAGCGGTTAAATACTCGTTTTTCACCCGAAACTGAATGACAGACAAGTAACAACAAGAATAGCCTTTCTTCATTTATCTCAAATAATAACTGTTTTACACTCTTTCATTTTAGGCAAACAAACTGACAAGCAAATCAGAAGAACAGTGCGCGACTGTCGACTCGTGCTACCGATGCGATTATATTCAGATACGCATCATTTAGATCAAAACACATTACGTCGGATGGGTTTTCGTATATTCCGAAACTTCTTTTATTCGATTAGCATATTTCTGAGAGACGAATTTAGCTAATATCTAAGTGTACAATGGGTTCTTGTAGAAAGTTTTTTTTTTTCCGCGGTCAAAATTCAATTTGTGGGAAATTCGAAGCCTGTGTCACGCACCCGCTCCGGATGAAAAAGAAAAAATTCGTGTTAATTAATGTTATATTTGTTTCAGCCCAAACACGTTGTGTCGGCGACGGAAACATTCTAAAAACATTCACAGGGATTGTAGGTACAAATTCATGCAAGGTAATTACATAAGCTGATAAAGAAACGTCCATTTGCTCTGTTTTCAAGTAGCTGCAGATTCAAACCTTTCTTAAACTGAGAGAGAGCCATAAACAATGATTCAATCAAACAGCCACGATGAAAGAGGGTTTCTGAAATGCACTGTTATATACCGATCAGATCAATCCAACTGGTATGCAAAGTTAGAGAGATTGATGATATATGTAAAGCGTTTCTTCGTATACACTTGTCAGCTGAAAAACAATGTGACTTTTTCCCGTGAAAATAACTTGAAAAGGTCTCGGCACGGTATTACAAAGAGCCAACTTGAAGAGTTATTTTGCCTATGGCGAATGAATATGAAAGAATACTCTAAAATCCTTGTGAATGTTTTTAGAATGTTTCCGTCGCCGACACAACGTGTTTGGGCTGAAACAAATATAACATCGATTAATATGAATTTTTTCTTTTTCATCCGGAGCGGGTGAGTGACGCAGGCTTCGAAATTCCTACTAATTGAATTTTGACCGCGAAAGAAAAAAAAACTTTCGATAAGAACTCATTCTACACATAAATATTACCTTAATTCATCTCTCAGAAATATGCTAATCGAATAAAAGAGTTTCGGAAAAAAAACCCATGCGACGTAATGTGTTTTGATCCAAATGATGCGTATCTAAATATAATCGCATCGGTAGCACGAGTCGACAGTCGCGCACTGTTTTTCTGATTTGCTTGTCAGTTTGTTTGCCTAAAATGAAAGAGTGTAAAACAGTTATTATTTGAGATAAATGAAGAAAGGCTATTCTTGTTGTTACTTGTCTGTCATTCAGTTTCGGGTGAAAAACGACTATTTAACCACAAGATAAGCATCGCAATGGCGAAAGAATAGAAAAAGACATCTCACCAAATCGGCGTGTTATTTGCCAAATCTCGCCGGGGTGGGTTTTGCTCAAAATATCGAAAATAGTTTTTCCATTCAGGAACAGCGTTTTCCCCATCGCTGTTGAACGACCCATTTCGAAAAACATTAGTTTTGGAAAGAACTAGAGTATTGCGGGATGGAGAAATGAACCCGCGACTCAAATTAATCTTTCTTCTTCGTTTATGAAAATTGCAAACGCATCTCGTTTGATTAAACAAGAAAATAAAATAAAAAAGAAAAGTAATATATAATCGGTGTAGGGGAATCAGTGAAAAGTTTTTCTTTTTTAGGACTGAGTCTGGCAATTTCTGATTCAGTAAAGCCGGGACTAGCGGAGTGCGATGCAAGTTATCCACACCTGAAATCACCTGATATCGGGAGGTTCGAGAAACCGAGGGTTCGAGAAATCGGGGATTACACTGTAAACTGTTTATTATGGAAGTGCTCTTCTCTTTTGATTATTTGTTGATTTTGCTTTGACGAAGCCCGTTATAGGATGCGAGCCTTGAAATTTTAAATGAAACCCGAGTTCGTGTTTGAAATACCTTCGTCGGAAATTGTAAGTTGCGACTTAAAGTTCTTAGCCTCAATAAAAATCGCACAAACATGTCCTCGAAGTTCGCTTGCCGTTGTATTCGAAAGGTTTGTCCAAGAAAGTAATTGTAACTTGTCAAACCCTTCATTTACCTCACCTCGTGATATAAGCTTGGAAAATATTCAGTTGCCGCCAATCTTCCTGTCTTTTTTAAGGAAAGTTTCTGCTACTTTGTGGACTAATGTACTATATGGCTCAAAGTCGGCATTACGAAGTCACCTGAATTCCAAACAAGTTAAAAGCATTACATTCCTCTCGTCACATGTTTGGTTTAAAAATAACAACTAAAGTATACTCCCACCTCACTGAATTACCGAAAATACGAAACCAAGGTATTCACTTATTTAGTTTTGCAAATGTCACAATTCAAAGGCCTACCTAAAAAAATCGCTGAAGAAATCAGCCGAGCCGAGAGTGATAAATATAACCAAGGCCATCAGGATTTCCCTTTTTAAGCATGAGTAGGCTAAGCGACTTCCTAATTGTTACCCCACTTTTTATCATTTTATTTATTTGTTTTACTGACAAGCGTTGCTGAAGGACAAGGATTCCTCGACTACCACCTTACCAGTTGTTACAAATGCCAGTGACCTAAATAGCAAGAATGACAACGACTACTTCACCCTTCATCTGACAATCGCTGTTTTAGCAGGATTGTTGTTTATAGTATCCATAATCCTGTTTGGGGTCTTGAGACTGCAATGGAAGAACCAACAACAAACAGGTGCTTAGATTTTATTGAAATCTCATTGAAAACTAATTATAGCCTTCTCTTTTGCAAGAAAATTTAGGAGCAGGCTTGATTAAGAACAAATAAATAGCAAAAATGTGTTGGTGGTTTTTTCTTTTTTTATTTGGACTCTGATCTGATGATGATTATATTTCATTTCATTCAACAGATTCAAGAAATAAAGCTGTTGTAGAGTAAGTAGCTTCTACAGAACTTGTTTTTATTCATGGTATGCGTGGAGTTTTTCTTTCTTTTCTCTTTCTCATCACGGAGACTTATTCTCATGAAATGGCGAGCTGATGCAGCTGTTAAAGACACTTTAGAAATACATGTATTGATATTAACATATCTTTCATTTGTTTGCTCTCACTCCACAGGAATCAACATGACTTCGAAGAAAGTTTGCCGTTGAATGTTATGAATGTGGATGCTCAGCTTAGCTTAGCGGCAGGAAATGAGAGAAACCAAAGTGAACCGTTTTTCCAATCGGATGGTGTTTATACCGAGCTGTGTTCAGAGTCAATGATGGTAATTTCAATGATATTAAAACTACTTCATATGATCTTAAGTAAAAAATAGAGTACTGAATGTGCTATACTTTATTAACTTTTTAGCTGTCCTCTTTACTCTCTGCATGTGTTTCCTTCCTATCTTCTTACTCTGACGCACCTTGACTGTGAAGTACTTACTTAAACTTTTCCTATAATTATATAAGTTTGATGATTTTATCTGTTGAGCATCATAATTTAACTAAATGAAATAAAGAAATTAATTAATAAAACAGAAATGATAATCGACCAGTGAACATTTTATGACCAGAGTTCACCTCGTGCCCTATATATGTGTTAATTCATTGGATTTTATTCATGTTTTTATTTCCTTGTTTTCCCTTATATCTCTGAATAAGGCTTCTTCGGAATTGAAGGGTAAAGGGTTCTCCTTTGGAAAAATTTAAAGGCATGAGAAGTTTTAAGCGCGGCATAACATAACCCATCAACAGAAATATAATGAATGTATGTCTGATTTACACTTGGCAACGTGTATGGTTTTGTAAATTTTTTTTTTCCCATTTGCATCGGTGAGTTCTCAATTATGAGAAATTTCTTAGAGAAATAGAAAGCACATTTCGACGAACCACGCACGCCTACCAAGTTGCTAATACCATCACTTTTCTAAAAGTTATTACTGTGTGTTTTGCAGGCCTCTGAAGACCATAGATCCCGAACGTACACTTCCCTCGTGAAATCAACAGAAGAAGACAGCGACATCGAATATGACAATCAAATATCTGCTCCTGAGTATGTTAATGCTTAGGTGAATTGTTCATAAGACGGTTAGCTGGCCAATCCTTCGCTCCGACGAAGGGCTAACGCTCGAAACGTCAGCTTCTGTAATCGTTACGGTGGCCAGTTTACCATTTCAACTTTGTTGATATATCCAAATTAATCCTACAAGGCTGAAGTAAACAAAACATTGCTTGTGTGTGTCTTCGCAAAGCCATAAACGAAAAAGAAAACAATTTCCGTCAACAATGGCTTAGTTTAATAGTGGTTTGGGCAGCCCTGTCCTTGAATTATGTTCTATGTAAACGAAATGTAATTTATGCGTTTGGCTTTTATACGCAATCTCTTCTGTGCATGCTCGCCATTCAAATAATAATAATAATATGATAATAATAATAATGATAATGATACTAATAATAGTAATAATAACAATAATAGTAGTAGTTAATTAAAAGAAATAAAAAACAAAGCAAATTTTTTTTTTCTAGAAAACGTTTAGTTTATTTATAGTAAATGCAAAACGCTTCAAAATAGGTCTGGCGCTATGGACGAGGGAGCCCGCCTCATGGCGCAAGACTCATAAAGTTAACAAGTCGATACACTTTGATCGTGAGTTTCCTTTCTTTTATTTTAATTCTAAAAAGGCTTTTGAGTTGATTATGACCTTTTCGTACTGTATTACGTATTCAATTATTAATTTATAGGATCGTGGGTGGGTTTTTCTCCTCACAACATTAACAAAGTATAAAAGTACAAAAAAACATAGTTCATAAGGAAGTGCATAAGTATGTGTGTATGTATGTGAGCCTTATCGACTTAGTTACTTCGCGTATGAGATCGATCATCGCAGTAAGGAGCACAACTTAAGCAGTAGTGAAAATAAGACCTCAAACTGAGCTAACAAGCCAACTGGGAGCTGGTAATTATGGTGACTCGTAATAAACCCGTTGGATGATGAGTCAAATGCTAAGAATATATGAAAAAAATAATAAAGGATATTCATATATTCTTAGCATTTGGTTGTATTTATGATAAGACCGTAAATTAGCCTACTCTGACATATACAATTTTTGTAAATAAAGAGTCGAAAAAATAAAAATAGTTACGTTCGAGTGGATACAGACTTTCGTAGATCTGCTATTACAACAGTTTTGCACCAATATCTTGAACTCCGTCTTACTCGCACTTCATATTTCCTGTCTGCAGAATCATTTCGATCCAATCGATTGTCTAGCTTCAGATTATGGAATGAACATTACTTGGATTCCCTTTGGTAACGTACACACATAACTTAGACAGAACACGCGCTCTGATTTATCAAAAACCCCTCGTTTATTATCCATAGATAAATTAAACACCTCCCTGTCTTGAGAAATGGTGCCAATCGGAACCTTTCGTTTAGAAAAAACGAAGAGGACGCTCAGAACTCAAAAAAGAAAGACAAAGACGTTAATTTTCTGACATGTATCCCAATTTTTAATTCAGAAATTCTTGAATATAATTTCCCAGGCTATGTTTAGCAGAACCGGATTTGTTTCTTTAAAAAGAGTGTATATGTGTGAGTGGTTATGAGTATAGCACTGAGTGGGGTCTCAAGAACTTTTTCCATTTCCGTCTAGAGTACATTTATTTGTATGGAAGTGATATTAAAAATGTCAGTTAAGATAAACAAACTTGCATTATACTGATACCTATGCACAGGGAACTTCCTCGTTCTATTCTTCCCTAAGATGCAGCACAACATATGTGAATACAAACGCGAGACACACTTTGCATTAATTCCGTGCCAAAAAATTTTGATAAATGTGAACAGAATTCCTTCAGAAGTTGAAACTCATCCAAGTTAGTTCCAAAGGAAACAGTTAAGGAGGTCAAATTGCGTTAAACAACCGTTCAATTTTTTAAATGCCTTTAGCAGTTTATCATATGACCCTTTGATACAACCTGAATGGAGCTTGTTCATTATAAATGTTAATTCACTTATCACATCACCAGGCTTGAGGAGTCATTGAAAAATGAAAATACAATCAATTTCTCTTTGGTTTTAAGAATGCGGGAAGTCGAAATATCGAATTTCGCTCCCGTACACATGAAAGGCAACTGAAAAAACGTTGGAAAGATAACACGTGTTGGGCAAACTGAAGACGGCTGTGATGGCTTTTTAATTGGTTCAGGAGCTATAAGAAGAGGACGATTGAGTCTGTGTACGATAAAAATAATGGAAAATAAATAAATGGATAAATATTTTTTTTTAAGATAAATGAGTGTTTTTCACCTTGCTAATATAACTTTTAGGAGCAAATCCGTGAAAAAATCAAACATTGCATAGCAAAGTTGAAAAACTAAAATTTACTGTTCTTTAACATACAAGTAGGCTTTCGAAAGTAGACAATTGCTGTGCAGTTTTTTCCTTAAAAAAATTATTTGCTTCCGGAAAAACGAAAACTTTTCGTTTTCAGTCCCAGGATCGATTTGGCGACACCGAACAGGTTTAAAATAAGTCACGATTCACTCGACTCATGTTTAAAAAAAAAACTGCGCTAGAGAAAGCTATCACAGTTCCAAGTTGTTGTACAACTTGTCATTGTCTAAACACCGTGGTTTCATAAAGATTAGATTAATTCCAGTATTCAAGAGAAGTCAAAAGCTTATGGCTCTCCCGTGTTGCGTAAAACGGTAGGCGAAAAACAACGATAATTTTTAGCATGTGCCTTTGCTCAGAATTTCGTAAGATTACTGTTACATTAGCTAAGCTTACGCAATGGTCTAGTGCGTGCACAGTGAAGAGACTAAGCACATGTTCGGGACACAGTTTATATTCCTTGATCTGAGATAACTAAATAAAATCACCAAAAGCAGCATATCCTTCTACATGGTGTCAGGAGCGGGTTTGGAAAAGAAAGGATTTTCACTGTTGATGTGGACAACAATTTAGCTCAGGTGACTGGCGCAAGTCTTAAAAGCTTTAGCGAACGAGTGAGACAAACAACATGGTGACTGCGTCCTTCAACGGCAAAGGCCCGTCAATTGGCTGGAGCACAGACGAAAACCTATACAGCCGGTTCAAAATGTGGAAACAAAAATGCGAATTGCTATTCACCGGGCCGATGGCTAAAATTGACGAGGAAATCAAGTGTAAACATCTGTTGTACTGGTCGGGAGAGCAAAGTATCGAACTGTTCAACAGCTGGGATCTGTCTGCAGACGAGCAGAAAAAGCTGGACAACTACTGGGAAAGATTTGAGCACTTCGTGAAACCACACTCGAATGAGTTAACAGCAGCCTGGGAGCTTTATAACCTTCGACAAGGTACTCTCTCTCTTGAGGAATTTACTGCGAAACTAAGAATTCTTGTGAAGGAAGCCAACTATCCAGCCGAACACAACGATTGTTTCCTTAGAGATTTTCTTGTGCTGGGTATGAAATCTGACCGTATACGTAAGGACTGTTTCAATGTTGGAAATGCTCTCACGTTTAACGCAGCTCTCGAGATGGCCAAGTCAGAAGAGTCAGCAGAAAAACGGCTTCAGTTAATGAATACCGAAGTACACTCCATCAATGTACCTAAAGGATACCAAGGCCTCAAAAATCAGCGACAAAACACTGGTTCAGGTAGATCCCAGGCTTGCAGGAATTGCGGCTGGGGTCCTCATTCCAGAGATCAGTGCCCAGCGAAGAATGCCACATGCCATTATTTTCATAAAATAGGACACCTGGCTAAGGTATGCCTATCAAAGTTAAAAAAGAAAGATGTGCATGACATTAAAGCTACAAGTAATGGTGTAAGCGAGTCTTTACCAGACCCTAATGATCACATTTCTGGGCCCAGTTGGTGTAACACCCTTAACCAGTAGTGTCCATGCCATCTCCTCTAAAGAGAAAGCCCTCTTGGAAAGTCTCCCTATCACTGAGCCCAGAAGGAAAACAGACACCCGTCCTACGTAAGATAGACTCTAGTGCAGAAACCAACATCATACCCACATCCTTGTACATTCAACTTGCCCCTAGGGTTATGAATCTACAGAAACCTACCGCCAAGCTAACAGCATATGGTGGAACTGAAATCCCGAACTTGGGCTCCTGCCAAGTTTACGTAAAGGGCCCTAACAACCCAAAACCCAAAGTAATCCAGGCGGAAGTTGTAGATGTCGATGGGCCTCCCATCATTGGTAACATATCAGCCCAAAGTCTGAATCTTCGCAAACTTAATTGGGCCGTCGCCGTTGAAAGTAGCAGCAAATCAACCAGCCAGTCCTTTAAACTATTCGACGCACGTGGTGAGCCACATCCCTTCCCACTGACGAAGGAATACCTTCTGAAAGAGTATCAAGATGTATTTACTGAACTTGGCTGTTTCCCTGGCCCCCTATACCATATAGAAACTAAGTCGGATATTCCCCCAGTACAACACCCCCCACGGCAGATTCCAGTCCACCTGCAAAGTGCCTACCGAGAAGAACTTCTACGGCTAACACAGGCAGGCATTTTGGTAGAAATACATGATGAGTATACACCATTGGTCAATTCAACAGTGGTCATAAGAAAGCCCAACGGCACTATCCGCTTATGCCTAGAGCCCCGTGACCTCAATAAAGCCATTCAGCGCACCCCTTACTATGTTAGAACCATAGATGATGTGATACCCAAGCTCAGTGGCGCCTCCCACTTTAGTATCCTCGATGCCCGGAGCGGATTTTGGCAAGTTGAACTGGACGACGAGAGCAGCAAACTTTGCACTCTCAGTACTCAATGGGGCAAATACAGATGGAAAAGGCTTCCTTTCGGACTTACCTGCAGCGGAGACGTGTTCCAAGAGAAAATGGACGATGTGTTTGGAAACCTCGATGGCCTGAGTGGTATTGCAGACGATACCTTTGTTTACGGCAAGATCGAAGCAGAGCACGATCAGCATTTACTGAATGTCCTGGACACAGCACGGGAGAACAACATACGAATCAACCCAGATAAGTTTCAGTTTAAAGTAGACCAAACATCCTTTTTTGGGTTCACGTGAACCCCAGATGGTCTAAGAGCTGATGATCTCAAGACTAAGGCTATCAGAGACATGCCTTCCCCACAGAATCTAGCCGAATTGCAGACCTTCATGGGGATGGTCAACTACCTGAATAGATTCTCCCCGATCATGGCCCAGACCTTAGAGCCCCTGAGGCAACTGATGAAGAAAGGCACACCCTTTGTATGGCAACCAGGGCATCACAAAGCATTTCAAAGTCTCAAACAAATAATTACCGAAGCATCAGTGCTGGCCTATTATGATCCAGAAAAAGACAATGTGATTCAGCCAGATGCAAGCTTAAAATTACTTGGGTGTGTACTCATACAAGACGGTAAACCGGTGTGCTATGCAAGCCGGTCACTCAGTGATACAGAATCCCGATACAGCAACATTGAAAGAGAACGTTTAGCTGCCTGTTGGTCCTTAGAGCGATTCAGCCACTATGTCTTTGATAAGCAAGTGGTTGTCGAAACAGACCACAAACCGCTTGAAAGCATATGGAAGAAGAGCATACCCA
This sequence comes from Stylophora pistillata, assembly GCF_964205215.1. Classification (NCBI taxonomy): domain Eukaryota; kingdom Metazoa; phylum Cnidaria; class Anthozoa; order Scleractinia; family Pocilloporidae; genus Stylophora; species Stylophora pistillata. The sequence goes on along the minus strand of NC_142527.1, from coordinate 7,576,702 downwards.
GTGCATCAGTACGCCTCCAGAGGCTCTTCCTGAAGATGTCCAAGTACAACATGGAAATTAAATACATTCAAGGCAAAACAAACGTTGTAGCAGATACCCTATCCAGAGTCTGCTGCATGGAATCTCCCGACGAGGACTCAGACACACCGCTACTTGAAGTCGATGCCATTGCCACACCTTGCCCGCTAGCCCAGCTAAACTGGATGAAATACGAAACCACGCAAGTCAAGATATTTTGCTCAGCCATGAAAGGATGTCATTCATCAAGGGTGGCCTGAATATCCAAACGAATGCCCTGCTAACCTGAAAGAGTCTTGGAACTTCAGAGAAGATCTAAGTGTTCAAAATGGCCTCATCTTGAAGGGACATCGTCTTCTTATTCCAAGCAACATGCGTCCTCAGATATTTCAGATTATTCACCAATGCCATCTGGGGGCAGAAAAGTGTAACTTGAAAGCTAGACTGTGTTTTTTTTTCCAGGTATCTCAAAGGATATGAATGAAATGGCTTCCAACTGCGCCACTTGCATACAGTTTTCTAAACGCCAGCCAAAGGAACCCTTACACCCTCACTGTGTACCTAGCTTTCATTGACAAAGACTTGCCACCGATTTTTTCGACTACCAAAGCGCCCAATATCTGTTGTTAACAGATTATTACAGCAAGTACCCCATCGTGAGAAAGCTGAGCACCACTACAACTACTGCTGTCATTAACCACCTCAACTCAATATTTGCAGAAAATGGGGTACCAGAAACTTTGATATATCTGATAATAGCCCACAGTACAACAGTCAAGAATTTGCAGCCTCTTGCAAGCAGTGGGGCATTGACCATGTGACAAGCTCACCACTGTATCCGCAAAGCAACGGCTTCGTAGAGCGGTCAGTCCAGACAGTGAAGAACCTTCTACGAAAAGCAGAAGCCTCGGGACAAGACCCATACTTAGCATTGCTGACATACCGGACCACGCCTGTAGACAGCAACTTACCGTCACCTTCTCAGCTGCTGAACCGTAGAGCTTACCGCACACAACTGCCATGCAGTGGCCAACCCCAATGTTCACAAGCTTTTGACAGCCACAGAGAGCAACTACAAAATCGACAGGACACCCAGAGAAACAAGTACGACCGCCAAGGGACACATACGCTTCGACGACTAAATCAAGGCGAGCAAGTAGTCGTGTTTCAACCACAGACTAAGGAATGGACTCCCGCAGAGGTAAAGGAAGAGACCTGTAAACCAAGGTCCTATATAGTCAAGACAACGAGTGGATCTGAGCTAAAGCCTTTACCTTTCCAGAAAACACCAACAACCTTTGGAGAACAAGTTATTAGCAACTAGGAGAGTACACTGCCGGACAGCCATGAGACAAAGCCCTTACCTCTTCAGACGTCATCATCAGAATTACCTCAGGCGCCTGCCAAGTCACCGTTACTTTCCAACCAAGGCAGTGACAAGTTGCCGAGGACAACCGGGAGTGGCCGCATGGTAAAGGAGCCATCTAAACTAGACTTATAAGCTTCCTTTTGCTGTCCGAAGGCTGATGAAGAAACACCCAGAGAAACACTTATAAACTCTGTTTTTATTGTTATTTTTGTTGTTTCTGTTTCCTTTTTTTTTTTTTTTTTTTTTTTTTTTTTGTTGGCTGTTACTTGTTGTTAGAAACTTAGATTTCCGTTTTTAGCCTTTCTTAGGGTGGAGATGTTACATTAGCTAACCTTATCTAATGGTCTAGCGCATGCGCAGTAGAGGGACGAAGCACATGTTTTGGACACAAAGTTTATATTCCTTGATCTAAGATAACTAAATAAAATTACCAAAAGCAGCAAATACTTTTACATTTACAGTTTTAGTATATTCAATTAGACATTTGACTTTTATTAAATACCAAGAAGGAGTACTCATATTTTGACCTTTTTGTGGATTTAAGAATACATGCCATACGAAAAAAACTGAAAATCACATCACAAACCCTGTGCATTCACTATTGTTTCTTAAAAGATTTTCAAGAATTGATTTGCCGTCAACTGGATCAGGCAATATTCCTTCACTGTAATCACTTTTAAGATCTAAACCTACTTCAGTTCCACAAACATCAACGGTTTTTGGCAAATCATCTGACGGTAAATACTTGTTTAAAGATGAATTTTCATATAATCTTTTGCCATACTGAATAACATTAGATAAGGTGTTTGAATTCCAATAACTACATGATTTTATTAGGGGGTAGCAGAGTGAGTCGATAAACAGCCACAGCACAACTCACACTGAACTTGCTGGTTTCACAAAGGCATGACTCTGAAAAAGGGTACTATTTTGAACTTTGTTTATTTTAACCCCTCTCAACTCAAATATATCATTGTAATGTATACTCTGAAAATAATGTAATAAGCTATTCAGTGATGATACTTCAAGCAGCACACATGTACCTTGAGGATGGTTTCTGCAATAAATATCCCTTGCACGAGAATCGATTATTTTCAAGCCCACAGTACCTTTACAATAGATTGCAACTGCAGTACATCCTATTGTCAAGACAAAATTGTTGAAATTTTCGGACAAAAGTGATTGAAAGGCTCTTCAGTCTTGAACACATTTAAAAGTGTGGGTAACTCTGTCCGCATTAAAAATGATTGTCTGGTTAACTGTCACAAACTTGAATACAACTCATCTCCAATACTTATTATTGACACGAGATCATTAGCAGAATTGATTCCTTGTTGTTATCGTAAATCAAAGAGCATAAACTCATTGCAACACATTGTTGTCCTGAATTTTTCCAAATACCAATTCATTATCTTGGCTATATGGTGCCATTATTGTTTTGCTAGGGTCAAGGTACATTGGAATAGGACCTGGATTTAATGGACCTGGTAAATTTGAACGTATCAGTTCAAATTTACAGTAGTTTGATGCGTGTGCCGGACTCTTATAAAGACACAAGGGTCTATTGCAAGAAAACATTGATCAATACCACCTTGCTCTATACTTTAATTTCATTATCCTCTGATATACCCTGACTGAACAATTCAGCAAATAGTGGCAAGAGTACCATATAACCCCATACTTTCTTGCTAGCTTTAGACCGTGCGCTCTAGGGTTCGTTCTACGCATGTGCTTGCATTTCGCGCATGCGCTGTAGTGGAACTGCGTTATGTGACTGAATGCAAAAATAACACAAAAACAAAAAAAGCAAAGCCGAATTTATACCTCGGGCGTTTCCTTCGGAAAGCCCGAGTAATTAATACAGCAAGCTGTGGGATATACAACACAGGCGTAAAACTTGAGAGCTTGATGGGTGTAGGAAGGCCGCAATGAGGTTAACTGTCAACCGTCAAATGGCCAAAATGTTAAGCGTCAACCATCAAAACGCAGTGTTTATACCGTCAACCGCCAAATAAGCAAGCCAATGTCAGCCGTCAAATTTAAGAGCCTTAAAGGCGATGTTCCGATTTACATCAGAGACTTGCTCAAGACGAACAGTTCTGTACACAATAGGTCTACTAGACATGGCAATTTAAATTTAGTGTGTCCCAAATACCTAAGAAATAACGATGGTGGCAAGACATTCAGTGTTGACGCAGTTAAGTTATGGAACAGCCTTCCCCATGATATCAAAAATAAGCCTAGTATAAAACTATTCAAAACAGCTGTGAAAAAGCATTTTATAAGCTCATATAAAAACCTGGACAACTTTGAAACAATATTAAGCAATAGCACATTATCTAATTTTAATTTTTTATAAATTAATTTTATCTTTCTGAATATTTTTAATATATCCTGCTATTTCTATCATAGAATTTTGTAATTACTTATATATTTATTTATTTATCAGTTTTTTGTAATGCTGTATAATCTAGTTAGAGGGCCACAGGTTTGTCAGCTTTTCAGCTGTTACGTGTCCCCCTCTATAAATAAAGTCCTTACTTACTTACTTAAATGTCTCAGATATCCTAATTTCAGAACTAAACGATTGCCGTAATTGGGGTCAAGTTCTGTTGTTTATGAATAAAAGTTTTGATATATCTCAAAAATACATTTATGTAAGTCCCCTAAATTGTAGTCACGAGTAAACCCAGTTAGCGACAGAACTGACTTCGGGTGTGGAAACACTTCCGGTGGCGTGAAACGTTCATCATTTTTTTTAATAAAAGGTGCTATAAATAAACAATTCTTTACAAACGCGTCATTAGGAGAAATTACAGCCTCATTCACGCGTTTAGTTCGTTTTATAAACGACATTCCAAAAAGTTTAGCCGTTAACCGTCAAATTACCTAAAATTTAACCGTCAACCGTCAAAGGGGCCAAATTTTAACCGTCAACGGTCAACCGCCAACGTGACCCCCCCCCCCACCCCCACTGAGACCCTCATATAATTAATGGTCTTGATGATTTTTATTATAGTTATCTTTGCGACACTTGTAGAGCGCCCACCTTACTAGCGGATGTTTACTGATATTCATCCAATGGGGGTAAGGAGCGAGGTTGTACTATCGCCGTAACTTTTTTGCTCTTCTCTCTATACAAATCCTGAACCGAACGACTTTTATGGGCTGATACATAAGGAATATCCAGATGGATATAAAGGATCTTTTAGTACCATAAATGGCAACATACAAAGAGGTTGGATTTGCGAGGAAGAAACAGGTTTGATCAATATTTGATACAGAAAAGAATAGATAGAACACGAAAGAGATGTAGGGAGTTCCCCGAGTCGTAGTCGGGTGTTTTCCCCCACTCCTTAAGTGCTCTGGCCTCTCCTTGTGTGCTTTTACAGCAGAACAGAATGAAGCATTCATTAAATTACCTGCGCATTACTTTCAATTTTCAAAACAGAACTTATTTCCAAGGCGAATAACAGGGTTCAGAGCATGCCATATACTCTCATAAAGCAGGCTACAGGAAGCCAATCAGAATCCCTCTTAGAATGGTTCAAATAAACTCATTGCTTGCTCAAAAGTAAAACTGTCAAAAATGTCAAACCATCAAACTTAACAGACTGAAATAGTTCGGCAGCTCGAATTTAAGAAGTGTGCCTGAGGGTTATTTAGTCTTAACATAGAATATGAAATTGAAATGTTTTGTGAAATCTGGTCAAATTGTGGCTCATAAGCTATATAGGTATTTTGCACTTGACAATTAGAAAGCAACCTGCTCAAGGCGAGTATTTCATGAATGAACGACAGCCGAACTCACAGGAAAAGGAAGATTAGGGATCTTAAGATCCCATGACGGCGAGTTTACGACGGCGATCGGGAACTGGAGGGAATGGGGAGAGGTCGCCGTCGTAAAGCGTGGAACATAACCTTAAGAACACTCGTGGAAGACGCGGTCGGTTTCATAGCAGGCTTTCAGTTTTTTAGTGAAAATTTGGCATCCTTTAGAGAGATACATAACCTTCTCCTCGACGGTTTTGATGTCGATGATATTTCCGAGAACGATTTTCTTCTGCTTTACGATGCAAACACCTCGAAAATCCCTTCCCTTACGACTGCTATGGAGCGTTCCACTTAAATGATTTGGACGACAGCAAGTGTTTGGCTGAGTTTCGATTTTTTAAGAATAATCTGGAAAACCACAATAATATTTAGCTTCAGCGATTTTGTCCTTTAACAAACTCGGACAAATTATCCACTAATAGATTAAGTTCTTGGTTTAGTTTTAGTATTCATCAAGAATATAAACTGAAAACAACTTAGTGGACTGTTTTCTTTGAACTCGTCTCCATTTAAGCTCACTTGGGTCATGAACTGTTGAAGCTGTTTAGAAGGAGAAAGAAACCTCAGTGAGTTTTCTTCTTTAAATGAGCGGCTCTACAAACATTTACACTTGTCACAAGCTAAGAGAAATGTTGAGGCGAGCGGAAGTTGAAAATAATTACCTGCGCATTTTCGGTAGCCGTCGCGCGAATTTTCACGCCGTAGCTGTGTAGTCTCCGACGTCAAAACAAAGTGTTAACCGTTTTGTCGGTAAACGTGAGTAAGTTTCTCTTATTTAAAGGTCATTTGAAATGAATTTATCGTATATTTTCAATACATGATGAACTCGTCGAAGGCATCCGCCGTCGTCGAGTCTTAAAGTCCCTATCGAGACGAGGGTGCCGTTAAATGTGGTCGCTGTGAGTGATGTGGCCCTCCACTAAGGGCGTCAGAAAAGATATCAGTGTAAGCTCTCAATACTAGTCGTTCACTCGAAGGGCGGACGATGTAATTTTTGCGCATTGCTTAACTGCACTGCATTGACGGGAGATCGCCATGATGAGCTACGATGGACCTCAACATGATCGCAGTCGCTCTGCTGACACCATCATGATTTGTATGAGCTTAACGGTTATGCCAATTGGTTATATTTTTTCATCATATCTGTTTTGTTCTTTTTGTTTTTGAACACGAGACTATACATACTATACGAGTGTTAGTTGATTTTGAGTTTTATCATGACGAGCTTTGCCCACCAAAACATTTATGCAAATTAGGCTAAGCCGGATCTGAGATCCTCATGCTGTACGTAAGCTTACAATCTAAACAAGTGTGAAAACACTCAAAAATTTGACTGCATGTTCATTTTCTTTTCTTCTCTGAGGATTTTTGTCTCCACTCACGACATAGTAACGTCTACTATGGCACTTGGCACGTTTACAAACCTTTGTTTGGCTCTTCTGTTGCTTCTTGCCGGCTCGCTGTTCCAAAATTTCACTTTCAATTAACAATTAGAATAGCTAGAGAGAAGACCGGGAAATGGTCGGATATAGTAAAAATTTCAACGTATTTGTGCATGATCCTCGCAGTAGCTGAGCACTATTTAAGAAATAGTGAAAATGTGACCTGAAAAAATTCAGGCCTGTACGGGATTCGAGCCACTTACCTCTGCGATATTAGTGCAGCGCTCTACCAATTGAGCTAACAAACCCACTTGGTAAGTAAATATTGACAGACGGCGTGACAGACGGCGTGACAGCTTTAGCTTAGCTCCGTGCTACGTACTCTGATAGAATAAGCTCTTTCAACTAAGATAGCGCGCGTTATATCCGAACTTATCATTTCTCTTTTCCCCAGCTTTCCTTTTCCGGAACTCGCCCATTTCGACCACGTTACACCGAAGGTTCGTCATCTTCAAGGGAACAGACCCGTAATCTCAGCTACTTTGATAAAGTTTTATAGATAGATTATAAGGGACCCCCCTTAAAAGATCGATTAATTCATGGCTATAAGTAAACCTGAGAAACAAAGTATTTCACCTAATCGCACCACTCCTTTACAATTTCTTGCTAGTGACAGTGTCAGATGCAATGTTTCTTCAACAGACAATTGTCAAGGTGACTGTTTCTTCCACATTGCTCCGCCAAGCACCAGTCCTCCTGGAACAAAAGCTGTTACTACACGAGGGAAGACGTCAACTGAGCAAGATATCACTGATGTATCTGGTAAATTCAAAGATATGTAAAAAGGCAATTTTTTTATGAAGTAGTAGAGGTTTGTTTGTTTCGATTCTGTTAGTTTGTTTGTTAGTTCTTTCTGGCATTGTTTAGTTCATCTGTTTGTTTGTATGTTTTTGTTTGTTTGTTTGTTTTGTTTTCGTTTGTTTTGTTTTCGTTTGTTTTGTTTTCGTTTGTTTTGTTTTCGTTTGTTTTGTTTTCGTTTGTTTTGTTTTCGTTTGGTTTTTTTAATCAAAGCAAAATAGATTTCTTTGATTTTCATAGTGGTTTTCCTTGTTCATTCTTGTGTTTAATGTCTGGTTTTAAGCTTAAAAATTGGACAGGTGGTAAAGAATTCAATGTCAACAGCCAGGAGCACTATTAAGGTTTAAGTGTATCACAATTCAATGTTGTCAAAAATTCTGAGGTATCGATACTTTAAATCCAGGATCTTCAACAAACTTCTTCACCCCTACCACGGTAAAATCAACAAACGAAGTCATGGAAGACAACAGCAGTCCTTCTCCCACAGTAATGATAGTAGCCGCATCTTTAGGCGCAGTGCTCTTCGTAGTGTTGATCATTCTTATTGTAGTCATTTTGCTGAAGCGCAAGAAACGTCAGGGACAAGGTAAAGAGTCTCTAAGGGTTGTTAAATCATTATTACGATTATTATTATGATGACTATGATAGTAATTATTATTATTATTATCATCATTATCATCATTGTTATTATTATTATCATTATCATTATCGTTACTATTAATAATACTATTTCCCTCACTTTTTTTTGTGGAACGAACTGCCGCTTGAAATTCGAAACAGTCCAAGTGTAACGATTTTTAAGTCAAAGCTTAAGACACATCTATTCAAGCTGGCTTACAGTTTGTTTTGATATTTTGTCGTTTATCATTTTAATATTTGTAGTTAATAATGTTGTAAAGCGCTTTAGAGTATTTTATAATTTTAGCGCTTTAGAAATGTAAATTAATATAATTATTATTATTATAAAAAAAAATGTAACGAAATTATGATTCAGAAGCTCTTCCTTCGAGAGGGCGAATTACTGACCTTCACTCTCTCAGAGAACTTAGTCGGCCCTTGAAAATTTACTGAGGATCAACCAAACTATAAACAGAAAATCAAACAACTGTTTTTTTTCACAAATTTTTTTCGTTCTTTTCTTTTCAAATAACATTAATTTTGACTGAGTCCCTGGCTTATACATACTGCACAGTCTTGTTCCCATCAAAGGTGAAGTATCGATGCGGGTTCCAGTGTGACGTAAATGTTCTTCTGGTATGGTTGCATTATCCTCAGCTTCGTATCAAAGTAGCAAAGTATGATTAACTGCCCTTTTCTTTTTAACTGTTGTTTCATTTGTCACGCCGTTCTTATTAGCGATTTTGAATTGAAAATCAGGTTTGAATACACAATATGTAAAGGAGTGCGTTTCTATAGAAACTGTGGTGCTGCGTCGGTGGGTGTGGTTTATTTGTAGAAAGTGGAGCTACGCCATTGGTGGGAACATGGTGAAGAGAAAAACACGAATAAATTAGTAGGATGAAAAGTGTCCGTTGATTTCT